>NW_005842094.1:1375975-1388383 GCF_000455745.1 Alligator sinensis | reverse complement strand
CCTATACTTGGAAGATGTAAAAAGCTCTTTTTGAAAATTTTGGAGGCCAGCTGTTGCTCTTCGAGGTCAGACCTTCTAACTCGTTTTGTATGTTTTTGTTCCCTCCAGATAACAGTTGCTGTCAAATATTTTTCTCAGTTTGGATTCTTTCCCTGGAGCAGCAAGTTGTACTGCGCCCTCCATGGAGAAGAGCCATTTGCACTGCCAAATATTGTTGGGATAGAGAAGAAGGATGGCTATGTGCATTTTGATCTCGTGCAACTGCTTGCTTTGTTCTTTCACAGGTCTATCCTGAAGGTAAATCTCTCTTGATTGGAAAAGAAATGATCCAGTTCTTTATAGCTGTGTTCATTGTTTTCAGTAGAAATGAAACTTTTCTGAGTGCGCCTTTTCTTCAGTCCTGGTATAAATTCAAAACTCACTTCTAGGCTTTAAAATGTATGGACTTAAGAGTCCAAATCTGGGTTTGGAACCAAGTTTAACTTCTGTCCTTAACTCAGAAAAGAGGTACATGAAATTCCGGATTTAAATAAGCAAGTGCTTAATTCTCCTGTCACAGGTTACCTACTGATAAATCTTTTTAAAGGGAGATGTTCATACGAAGTAATAAGAGATTCAAGTCCTGGAGGGGTGGGAAATCCCAACCCCATTGAAGTCAATAGGAGTTTTACTTATAAATTTTAGGAAATTTGCATTGTGGGTTGAAGTTGGGTCTTTGGTCACTAGGAAACCTCCCTTGTTCTCAAGTATTAACTCTCTCCCCACCCCTTTATGTGTCTGCTTCTTCCTCCCTCTGGAGAGTGATTTGTGATTCCTGTGACTTAAAGATACTGTACTGAAGGCACAATGTACCAGACTATTTTATTTTTCTTAAAATACTCTCTTTAGTGCCATGGACTATGGGATGCCAAAGGCACTGATGTGCCCGATCTCAAGAAAACAATACTGACACGGAGGCAAAAGAAAAAGCAGAGCAGAGTTGACCTGGAGGAAAGTGAGGCTGAATCAGGGACATGGCATCTCTTCAGACATCACCACCTCTCCAAGATTGCTTTTAGGAGACGCCAGACAGGCTCAGCTAATGAAGGTAGCTGGACCCACAGAGAGCTACTTTTATATGGGGGGAGGCATTCGCTTTAATATTAAGATAAAGAAAATACACTTGGGACCATAATTTCAGTTGTTCATCTTTCTCTGGATATACCTACAAACAGAGAAGCTGGGCTTTCAGTGGTTGGAGTCTCTATTCTCACCCGTATTGGGTGCATCTACATGAGACACTACTTACTGCTCAGTGGTTACTGCAAGTACATGTATAAGCAAGTACTAAATACATGCACAGTAATCAGAGTTACTGTGCAGCAGTGCTGGCGAATGTTTAAGTGATGCTACTGCGCAGTAACCTAATAGTGATGTGCAGTAGCGTATTAGCATGGTTAGTGCCGTGACATGCTACTGCACAGTAATATTCAGCTACTGCGCAGCCAGTGTCTTGTGTATATGCGCCCACTGTCTATCTTTTTCTGATGCACCCACCACTTGGGTGCAGAAATTTCAAATAATTCCGACTGAATATTGTGTATTATGGGCCCCAAAACTGTATACATAGGGGATCTTTGTTTTAGTAACATCCTATAAGGGAACCTTTATGGCTGAATTAGTGCATTTTTGGAACAAAGAAAATGAACAAGAATTGTTAACCTTTTTGGCAAAGGAATACTAACGTCATTATGAAACTAATGGGTCTTGATTCATCTTCCTCTTGGTAGGCAAGCCTCAAAAGGAAGCCTGGAAGAGATGGAATCTTTTCAGAAAGCAGCCCAGCAGGAACAAAAAACTTGCCAAGAAGACCCTGAAACAACACTTGGTGAAGATAAAGAAACTGGCAATTAAAACGTAACTGGAACATTATTGGTAGTATCTATTAATAAAATGAAATGTTGCATTTCAGTTCAACAGAGTTCTGATGATTCCAGTTTTTATGGATCTTCTGTTTAAGATGCGAGGTGGCTATATTGATCTAATTATTTTTTAAAAGCTTTGTAGTAATTACTCACTAAAATTATGTATATTATTTTTTACTTCTAGTGCCCTACAAATCTATCAGCCGATCAGGCAGTTCTTCTACAACATTATTCACCCAGAGTTCAGCCCTGTCTGCGATGTTTATGCACTGATGTTCCTTGTGGATGCAATCAATTTTATAATCATTATCTTTGGATACGGGGCTTTTGGCGTAAGCACAAATGCACCTCTTCTTTCCTTTCTTATTTCTTAAAGCAAACTGCAAAGGAAAATGGTTTTGATTTTTTTTCCTTGAGGACTGTGGTAACTAGTCAGCAGGGTCCTTCCATAATTGGATACTCCAGGAAACTTTAGAGGACCTGTCTGTGTAAGTCTGGGAATTAAGAGTTAGGGAGAACCACGATGTGTGTAGGTGCCTAAAGACAGAAGAGGCTTTGTACTCTCTGCGCTGGACTCCTCTTTTCACCACCAGGGAAGCCATCAGAATTTCCCCTGATTTACAGTTGCTCTTTCTTGGTGTATTTGCTTCTTGATTCATCCTTAAAATTGAGCAAGGAGTCTCCAAAGGGACTATTCACAAAGGCAAGACAGGCTAACTCACAAAGATAACAGTCACTAGTGGGGGCAATGGAGGAGGAGGCAGTGTAGGAGTAGATAATGAGACTGGAACAGCTGTGGGGCTGCCATTGCTTTGCCAGGAATTCATTTTTCATGCATTCACAGCTTGTTTCATTTCCCCCCCTTTCTCTAGCCATTGCTTTGCTTTTATAAAGTGAGGAGAGAAGATTTCTTCAATGCAAAGATCAGAGATGACAACCCATCAAAAGAGAAGGGGTCAATCTCCTTCAAAGCGATCAGCATCTTACCTCTGTATATGTCAGTGAGAGCTGACAGCACTCACTGTCCTGAGACACACTCAGGATTGTGTCCCTATTGAACAAGGAGCCTGTTTGAGATCCAGAAAGCATATAAGCATAGAACTTGTGACAAGGCCCCGGAGTGATTGATACAGGCTCATGGAGCTGAAGCCCGGCCCCATTTTTGCTCTATGCTCAGCATTGTTATTTGCCTGCTGAGATGTTCAGTTTTAAGTCACAGACCCAGGGATTTCAGTGGGTAGTCAAGCCTCAGATTCACACACAAGTTTTAGGATTTGCTTGGGTTTCCTCCATCTGCCTGGAAGGAACTGCTCTGTGTCAGAGAAGGTGATTCTGACTGCAAGCAGGGGAATTGGCATCAGTAATATCAGTTGAAGCTGTTAAGAGGGAAAGATCCAGGCTTCATGCAAAACGTTCTTAGTAATAATGAATAGGGGAAAATGGGAAAACCCCAAGCACAGCTGAGTCTGGGCTGATGCTGTTATATTGGCTTGAATTAAGCTTCAGATCAGACCTGGCTCAAGCTGGGGATTTGAAAGCTGGATCTGACCATTTCCAAAAATAAGAGGCATTTGATTTTTAGAGGCTACCTGTGGCTGGATCTGGCTCTATGGTGGGTGCTCATTTTTCTGTAAAAAAAATACAAATAAAAAAAGGTTTAAAAATATCTGTTCTTTAGGATCCTTCACGAGGCACCTGTAACCTTGTGCAATCTGTGCCTCCAAGATGATTTTCTATGTGATCCTTCCAAAGTGGGGATTTGCTTATAGGCAGAGGGAGAAGAATCTGGTCTTTCAAAACCTGATACCACATCCAGCCTTATTGACAGATACAAACCCTTTGCTTCCAGTGGTCTACTTGCCTGATTAGGGATCACGCCCATAAGTTCAGATTTTCCCCCTGCTTAGCGGATATATAAAAACACTGGGTGAGCCCTGAGCCTTATTAGTTTTAGTTTAGCACTGTTTGGTTGTTACAATAATCCTTATGATTAATTGCAGAAATACTCGGCAGCTGCTGACATAACCGAATCACTGTCAGAAGATCAGGTCCCTCAAGCCTTTCTGGCGATGCTCCTGCTCCAGTTCGGCACAATGATAGCGGACCGGGCCATTTACTTGAGGAAAACCATGTTTGGGAAGTGTGTGTTCCAGGTTGTCTTGGTCTTTGGCATTCACTTTTGGATGTTCTTCATCCTGCCAGGAGTTACTGACAGGTACAACTGTATCCTGCATCATATGAAAATATTTCTCCCTTATGACCAGTCATTGCGTTCAGTGAGAAAACAAACAACAGCAATGATGGCTTTGAAGTCTGACATTTCTGTGCACTATCAGCAGATGCTAAATTTATGTTCCTGGCACTTAAGCTAAGGTGGGTGGACTTGGAAATCAGTAGTGAACAGATGTAGACAACTTCATTTTCCGCAGCAGTCCTGATAAAGAGAATGTAGTTCACTTTGGCCAAAGAAAACACTAGAGTGCAATTCTGTGTCCAGATTGTACCCTCCAGTTGTACGGCTATTTTGATTGTGCAAATGACCAAATACACATTTCATCTGCATGCTCAACAAGTATGACGGAAAATGCTGTCCTTGGAAAGGGAGACATTAGCAGACTTTTGGTATGGCAAGGGAAAGCCTGGGCAGGCAGAAGCAGTCTCCCAACTTTGGACGCAACCTACTTTGAAGTGGTTCACTTGGTAACTACACTCCCTTCAGAGATGGGCCTTTACTATTTCAGACTGGGGGAAGAAACTGTTTTGTAGCCCTTGCTTTGAATCTCATGTTTGCCAAGTTCAAATCCAGGCCGAGGGGGTCACTGTACCAAGAAAGTTAAAATAATGATGTAGAAAGTGCCACGTACAAAGTGCAATGAAATTTGTGTTCTGTTCACTTGCAGGAGGTTTAACAAAAACCACGTGGCCCAGCTTTGGTACTTAGTCAAGTGTATTTACTTTGGCTTGTCAGCATATCAGATCAAATGTGGATATCCCAAGCAGATCCTAGGCAACTTTCTAACCAAGAGCTACAACTGCATAAACCTCTTCCTCTTCCAGGGGTAAGCATGGAGGTGATATTCCCCTTTGGCAACAGAGACAAAATATTGTGGACCAAGTCCAACTCATGTTAAAGTCAGTGGCACAATCCTTACTGAACCAGCATTTAGTCTGCACATGCTAACTTCTTTTTTCAGGGCATGTGTAATTTATGGGAAGCCTGTCAGAAGTTAAGCTCAAACCCCAAGTTTAGACTTCGAAGGAAACAAGAGTACAGTGTAAATGCCATTGTTTCACTTTTGAAAACAACCCACATTAATTACTGCTGCAGCTGCCCTTCTCTGATTGTTACTATCCTACATAATCCCTCAAGGAACATTTCAGACAAGTCATCTCACTTCCTGGCAGTCTCCCCTCTGATAGATCCTCCCCGATTGCCTGGAATAGCTGCTTATGCTTCCAACATTGGTCATGGGGACATAAATACTATAATCCAGTTTCAAGAGGCAAGGAAATATTAGCAGAATTTAATGTAAATACTGTATAAATCATCCTAAAATAGCATGGTTGTGAGATGAGCCAAAGACACCAAAAGAAAGTTAAATAGACTAAGTAAATATAGACTAAATATATTCCACTCCTGGAATTGCCACTGGAATGGTTCCAGACAGGAAATATGTTGAAACACAACCTTGTGGTAGTGATATTAAAAAGCCATTGGCCAGTTTGGCAATGTTTAGGATGAATTTTATGTACTCGCTGCTTTTTTAAACACATACACACAGAGTTAAATATTGTAAAAACTATAAAAAGACTGGAAAAAAGATGTTTCTCAGATGGGCTCTCTGTGCATGTTGTACAAATTAAGAGGCTTTGCAAGGAAACTTAAGGGACAAACATTGTTTCCTGCAAACTTTGAGTCCCCCCTGTGCAGACAGAAATGCTGAAAAACTGTCAGTGCCATTCAATCTGTCAGCTCAGCTGACAGAAACAGTCATTTGTGCACTAAGGTAACAGAATTTGCACACGTGTGCCCACTTGGATCAGTAAATGAGCTGTAAGTAAACTCTGCATTTTGTGTCAGGGACTGCTGGTTGCTCTGGGTTTCTACAGCACTGCACAATGGCCCCAGTTCTGCATGGCTGCTAGGTACCTCTATAATAAGCATGATTAGTTGCAAGGATAGTTTTTGGCATGCGTACTAGCACCCAAGAAGTACTCACACAGGCACTTTCACACACAGACAGGAGGAGGCCAGGGCTGAAGACCCTTTGGAAATTTGATCTGCAACAGTTGTCTTCCAAACTGGAAGTCTTCCTAGTTGGGCAACTGGGAACATAGGACTTGCCAGATGGGATCAGCTGAATGTGTCATCCAGTCCAGTGTCCTGCCTCTGGATGAGGCCAGTAGCAGATGACTTGGGTTGCTCCTAATAGACAGTTATGGAATAATCTGCCCAGGGGGAGAGGTTTTTTCTTTGCATCAGGCAGGAACTAACCACTAACTACCTGGAAGCAGGAGGGTTTCTTGCTGCAATCACCAGGCATCCTCTGCTTCCTCAGAACATAGAGCTACACATCTGCATTGGAAAGGAAACAGTTTTTCCATGGAAAGATAAAGGCAAAGTCCACCAAAGCCAAGGGTGATTTTTCCAGGTTCAGTAAGTTGTCTGCTAGGACTTCAGCCCCTGGTATTTGCACAGGCATCCGTCCAAAAGGTGGCTAACGTTCTTTCTTGGTTTAACCGGTAGGTTCCGAATGGTGCCTTTCCTGATAGAGCTGAGAGCAATCATGGACTGGGTTTGGACTGACACCACGCTCAGCCTTTCCAATTGGATATGTGTGGAGGATTTGTATGCAAATATTTTCATTATGAAATGCTTGCGCGAGTCTGAGAAGGTGAGTGGTTCCATTTTTGCAGTCCCTTCTTGGTGACAGGCTCTAAAGCAGACATGTCTGAGGCCGGTGCTGGCTCTGGGGGAAGACATCTGCTCCCTTTACACTCATGGAGAGAGAGGGGGAGAGTTTTGCACTTGAGCAGGCCCTTCCCTGCATGGCAGCACTGCAAGTAACAGTTGTTTAGTGAGTTGCTGTGTAGGCAAATGAGGCAGTAGCAATTATCACCCATCTATGGGGCCTGGCTGGGAGAGGGGATTTAGGCTCCAACTCAAAGACTGTAGCCTCTTCAGTCTCTAGCCGTTATAGAACTAACTTGCAATGCCTAACTCTTCCATGTCCTGCCACCTAGTGGAAACTTCAGCTTCTAGTTAGGGCCAGAAGCATACAATGCATACAGAAGGCAATGTAGAGATGCACCTCCTAAAAAGGGAGAATCAGGCCTTTAGGCACTGGATCCCCAGAAACCACAAGCTGGGTAAGGAGCTGCCTGCCTAACTCAGCCAGCGGGAAGTGCCACCCTGCTCCTCGGAGAGACTTCTTAGGTGCTGAACTCCATGCTGCCGGGAGGCAGCTTTCTCTGCCCGGGATTCTCAGCTATGAACTTTGTCCTGCAGTTAGGTCATTTAGGGCGGATCATTCAAGAATAAAAGAGCTCCCTGGTGCTAACTGAGATGTCCAGGGGCTAGGACACTTGCCTAGAAGGAAGAAGATGCCAATTCAAGCCCCTGCTCCGAATAAAGCAGGGTGGAGAGCTGAAAACAAGATCCTCTCACCAGCAGGCTCTTGGCTGCAATGACATGCCGCAGAGCATCATCCCCAGCAAGACCCAGTGTGCTCTGAGAATACCCCTGGGTGAAACTGGTGCGGGAATGGCTGATTTGAGAACCCCACTGGGGCTTAGGTGGTGTTTGGTTGAAATGGCATCAAGACGTGGGTGAGTGCAAACGCTCGCCAGCCCAAATAAAGAGGTCTTGGAATTTGAAGCAAGCATGGGATTATTAGGTAGCACCTGAGCAAGTTTGACGGATCGCTATGGCACTTAAGTATTGGATCTAAGCACCTAAGTGACAGCATACCCAAGGACCCTTCTGGATTTAGCTCACAGACACCACACGTGGGAATTTGGTTCTCTCTCAAGTGTGGAAACTACTCGCAGCATCAGTTCTGTGGCAGCACTGAGTCTGAGGCCAAGACTTGTGGGGGCTCCTGTGTTATCAGAAGCTACTCCTGTACTTATTTGCAGAGAAATCTATAAATTACTTGTTGGCCTGATCTTAAAAAAAAAAAAAGACTCCATTAAAAGCATTACTAACTGAAGGTTAAGAACAAATATTTAATGCTGCAGATGAGTGCCTACATCAAAATCACACAAGGTGAAGATGGAAGAGAATTGCTAGGTTATAGGTTATCATTCTGACCCATGCAGGGTTGTCTTTGTGGGCCATTATTTCATTAGGAAGGGCTGAGATATCTCTTTCCTACCAAGTCTTCAGCTGCTACAGTCCAGGACCTCTTCCCTTTAGGTACTGTGCTACTTCTTAGTATTTTTTGCTTTTTAAGGCTTTACTCCAGCAGAAGCTTCACCCCAGTTGTCACCCCATCACACATGGCTGCCAAAGGTACATGCAAAACCACCAGGTTATTTTCCAAACGTTCTCAGATGTTTGCCAGCTTCCTTCTCCTCCCCCTTCCCTGTGCTGTCCTACCTAATTTTCTTGCAGTTTTAATTACATCATAACCAATTAATTATATTTCTTTCTTTGCAGAGATACCCTCAACCTGCAGGGCAGAAGAAGAAAATGGTTGTGAAATATGGCATGGGGGGCTGCCTTATCTTCATCCTGATCTTCATTTTGTGGTTTCCACTGCTGCTTATGTCACTTGTTAAAGCAGTGGCAGGAGTAGTCAATCAGCCCCTGGATATCTCGGTCAAAATTACGATTGGTGGTTACGAGGTAAAGTATGGCTCTTACAGAAGTGTTGTGCACACAGTAGCCAAGAGGTTTTAGATTAGGGGTCACCCCAGTGCAGAATTGCTAGCAGCAGTTGGAAGTGCTACCATGTGAAGACGGGAAATGGGAGATGTCAAAAGGAAAGGAAGGGCAATCAAAAGAAAAGGGGAGGGAAGGGAAGGTGGTGAATCTTATTAGGTTCCTGCTCCATACCTGGTATTGGGAGATACTGTCTTGGATGTGGAGGGGTCCCCAGCAGCACGGAGAGCCCCATAAATATCTGCGATTCACCCTCTCACTCTCTCCTAGCCATTGTTCACCATGAGTGCCCAGCAGAGGAATCTGATCCCTTTCACTCAAGCAGCATATACGGACCTGACCGCTCAGTACGCCTTTCACCCGGTAAGTGGCACCCAAGCAGCTCGTTGAATACGGAGAACCCGCATTTCCTCCCACCCTGCCCAGGAGGATTTCTTCACCTGGGTCGCAGTGCTTTGGGTGGCTACATCACCTGCCTGGAAAGGGAAGATATCCAACCAAGGTCTTGATGACAGAGGGATTTCAGCAACACCTGCAAATCGTGGAATAGGCTGGTGGGGTGTTCCAGTAGGGCTTTGCTTCAGGGGGAATGCTAGCAATTTGAAGCCACAGCAGCATGTCCTGGGAAAGTCTCTCCAGACTAGGCGTGCTGGGCCCAGAGCCTAACAATCCCCCAGGCAGCCTGCTTTCTGCCTGTAGACAGCTGAGTTATAGTCCTCCCTCTCAGCACCTCTCCTTGTGGGAGGCACTGCTGGGCTGATCCTAACCCGATCCATCAAGCGTTGCGCTCTTCCATTGCAGTGTTACGCCCGATTGCAAGTTAAATGGTTTTCTAACACTGTTTGCACAAATTAATGGTCTCGATCCTGCTCCTACACAACTCAGCTGGCCAGATTCTCACACCCAGTTGCAGCCCTTTTTGTGCTTATCAGGTGGCTCAAACAAACTGAACCAGCTGCAAACTTGCAGCAGAGGACATCTCTGTTGGAAGCAAACTCCCTGTGAGCACATCTGTGCTGCTGCCAGGGCCTGTGCTCCTGGCAAAGGGCAGGAGATGGGCCTGATCAGGCAACATGAGTTGGCAAGGTTCCTCTTCACATTACTATGCTGATCTTATGCTGCTGTTGAGCTGCCTGGCATCACCTCTGTGGAAGCTGGCATTGGCCCCTAGCATCTAGTTGCAAGCTGTTTACTGGATAACCCCACCCCACGCCTACTCCGTACCAAGCAGAAATCTGGGAACTTAGCTATGAGGCTGGATTCTGGTTTTTGAGTATTCTCACCCTGCCTGGCCCTGTCCTCAGCACCAACCTAACCTGGTTAGACTCTGCAATTTGGCTACAGTTAAGGTTTAAATGCATTGTAAAGCCTGTGTGGATAGGGCCCTGTTGAACGGTTTCCAGTCTCAGTGTCTTACCCTTTCTGTTCCTCCCTGCCCAAGGCTGCCATGCAATTTATAGTGAATTATAACGCAGAGGACATTGTCACTGCTAAAATAAAGAGCAATGCCAGTTTGCTGTGGCACATCAGTCCAGCGAGCCGGGAAATCATGATAGAAGAGCTCTCCAAATCAACCGCTATCTACGTCCACTTATACTGGACAGTTCAAAGGTAACAACCGCCTCACAGCCAACATGACTTAAAAGATGCAATTAAAATCAGTTTCCTTTTGCCTTTTCAAGCTACTTTTCCTCAGAGTCTGGAGCCAGTTTCCATTAACTCCTTTAATTATCCAGCCAACATTTTAATTAGTTAAAATAGAACAAGCTGTGCTGAGACCATTGCTTATCAAGGTTGTCTTCCCCCCCTGCTCTCGTGTCATCTTTTGCCTCTTTGGGGCAGGGACTGTGTATAGCAGGAAGCACAAGGACCCTTGCCCATGACTGGAGTGCTGAGGAGCTACCAAAACGCAACCAACAATGGCTCCTTTCCCTTGGGGATCTCCAAACCCTTAACAGATATTCAGGACTCAGTCCTGTGCTTACCTCAGGGCTGGCAAGAGATTATTCCCTGCCGTCTTCCCAACACTGCCTCCAATAATGACTTTCACTAGGGCTTGCAAGGGCCCTAGTAAGACAGCCCAGAGCTGCCTTGTAGAGTGTCCAAGCCAGTGGGAAGGCTCTCCCAGCCATTAAATGTCTGTCGCAGTCAATGGGGACCTCCCAAATAGGACCCATGGACCACCACTGGAGGGAGAAGCTTACAGTGCCCTTTATCTTGGACCACTTTTGTGCACTGCTCTGAACTATACCTCACTTATTCTTCTTTTCTCCAGGAATGCATCTCTCGTGAAGAACGTGGAGGCATCTGGGCAATACGTGGTGCGGTACAAAGAGAAGGAGATAAGAGAGCAGATTGTTCAGATGCTGAAAGGGGTCAGGAAGGAGCCCATGTTAGTATTTGCTTCTGTTTGGGCCACAATTTCAAAACATGCTAACGCAAAAATGAGGGTTGGTGCACACCATAGATGAAGCTCATCTGGCTGCTGCAAGGGAGTGTCATTCTCTATGTGCCCCTCGCTCTCCTTGGGACTGCTTCCTGTTTTTGGACAAGGAGGGAGCATGGGTGTTGTTCTCACTCCTACTAACACATTAGCTTGTGTTTACTGTCCTCTTCTGCTAAAACATGCTGGGGCTGACAAGCATGGATTTATAATCCATGTAACCCTCCTCCTAGTAACAGAGCAGATACAACAGGAGCAGCTGTTTCCCAACCCTTCCCTGCCCATGTACCTGGAGGAACCATCTCTATGGTTTGGAGGACTGTGATCTCTAGCACCTGTTTGTTTCTGGGCCTCCCTGATGCAGCCAACGAGGGCATAACTTAATGAGAGGGAATCGTTTGCTGGGAAGGGTGTTACTGGCTATGGAGGGGTCTTGCAGCTGTGGGGCTCATGGCTCTTCCACTTTGTGTAATTACTAGAAAAGAGATGCGAGCTCTAGGTGCCTGCTACTATTGATGATTGGGGTCTCAGCTCTCCCTCTGTAAAATGGGGGAAAACAGAACTGCTGTAGCATTTAGGCATGTTGTAAGCGGCTCACATAACACAGCAATGGGGACCAAGAACGTACCGTAAGGTAGTTTCTGTGATTTGCTCTTTGAGAGCTTGATAGAGCAACTGTCACTAACAATTGTGGCTAGGAGCTGCTGCTTGGCTTTCCTTTCCGTTTGGTTCAGTTTTATTTCTAAGTGGTGATGAACCTAAGGATCAATTTGTAAGATTGAGGAACTTGGCAATTCAAAGGCAGCTTTTGGATTCTCTTTTTTCTAGACTGCTTCCAGGCCTCATACCAAGATACTTCAGGGCTAATGCTGGAGTAGAAGCTAAAACTGCCCATCGGCTGCAAGTTGGTAAGTAACAGCATGAAAACAGTGAGTGTGGGGGGCGGCGGGTTCTTGGTGGAAACCTAAAGCTCTGCCCAGTCTGGGATACAAGAAAGGAACCCTGTCTGATATAGACTTCTGCATTTCATGTAGCATCCACATTGAACTGTCAGAAAGAGAAGCCCTTCTCAGTGAATCCATGCTCATGAATTAGAGACCATTATTTTTTACATGCTCAAAACTGCATGAGCACAGATACTATGTGCTGCTTCAGAAAGCAGAATCCCATCTAGG
>NW_005842094.1:1359085-1375944 GCF_000455745.1 Alligator sinensis | reverse complement strand
GAAAGAGCCCTTATGTATGAGACAAGAAAGTGGTGAGAGGTGTTAGACATAAAATGAAAAAGCTCCTCATTTACCTTTGCATTTGTGAAACAGTTCATTCTCATAAGCCAAAAGATGTAGAGAAAATGGCTTTCTTCCGAAACGTAACCATAAAACTACACCAGCTGCCCAGTAATTTGTCTTCAAGCAAAGCGACTGAGTGGTGGATTATTCAAGAGCAGAGCCCAACCTGTCTTAACAATGCTTGCAGCAAGAATATGGAGCTCATCATCTTTAATGACAAAGTCAGTCCTGCTAGCCTGGGATTCCTGGAAGGATATGGGTAAGGGCAAGGCTGTACTCAAAAAGCACATCCCTTTGCTTTCTATGTGGTGGGTTGTTTTATTTTGCTGGGATAGCTGGGAGTTATTCACTCTCACTGAGATCAGCTGGCATTTGGGGCATAGAATGACAGCATGTAGTCCAGTTGAATAGTGCGGAATGATTCTTACTAGGAGGAAGGGAAAGGATTTTCACAGTCTCTCCTCTTTTTCTCAGTGTCGTTGGCCTGTACATGTCTGTTGTCTTTGTCATTGGGAAGTTTATTCGTGAGTTCTTTTGCGGCATCTCCCGTTCCATAATGTTTGAAGAGCTGCCCAATGTGGACCGCATCCTGAAACTCTGCAGAGACATTTTCCTGGTGCGGGAGATTGGGGAACTGGAGCTAGAAGAACAACTCTTTGCCAAACTCATCTTTTTGTACAGATCTCCAGAAACCATGATTAAGTGGACCAAGGAATTAAACTGACAATGAAGAGGCCAATACCTTTGTGAAGATCAGGCTTAGGAGGCAAATATACATTGCTTGAGAAGCAAATAAGGTTAAAATAACATTCACAAAAGGGAGCTGCAAGTGTCTTCTCTCCCACAGCATATTTCCATATCAGGTTCTTCCTCATTCTCCTTCAGCGAACAGTATAAACTTGAGATCACTGGCCTGAATGTAATCAGAAAGCCTACCATTAATTTTACCAAGGGTTCAACCTCTATTCACTCACGCCAATAGGTTAGCCCAGTTTCTGGCCACCATGCAGATAAAAATCTTCAGACAGCCCAAAAAAAAGCAGCTCCGAAGAGACACCGTAGGTCCAGTTAGACCTGATATTTCTACTGCCAACTATGTAAGGTGGGCAAGTCATTTCCCTTCTCATGCCTCTCTTTCCAGTTTCAGCCTTTATCCATGAGTTACTGAAGGTAGGGACTGCCTCTTAGTATGTGTTTGTACAGTAGCTAGCACAACCTGATCTCTGCTGCATGCACTCAGTGAAATAAATGCGGTCCTTTCTTCTTAAGAGTGGAAGTGCCCCTCACACTGCAAAACCACCAAGACCTTTGGTGCCTGCTTCTGGGCTGTATTAAAGCTGGGCTTGGGAATATTCAATGCACAGTCATGCTCTTGCTTTCCTGTCCCCAGTATTTTCAGAAATGCAAATAACGCCATGAAAATCCAGGCTGGGATATGCAAGCTGCTTTAATAATTAATTTATTAAGTGGCAGTCAGCCACATTACTCTGTAAACCTATTTCATTCAATAAAATCCAAGTATTTTTTGTTTAACATTAACATGTTCTGTTATCTGAAAGCGAGAGACCTATATGAAGAGATGTTCTGGCCTGCTTTTTTTGTAGATTTTTAACATTTAAACATGCAGGAAGGGCACCTTACTGAAATAGAAGGTATTCAGTCATTAAACTTTCTGCTGCTAAGCTGTTGCAGCTGACTAGGTCAAACCTACAGTGGTTTCTTCTTCCTCATCTTGTGTTCTGAGAAGCAGTGGAGCCTGCAAGAACATCTGACACACAAAACCTCAGGTAAATAAATCAGAAGGTTTTGTAAGTAAGAGCTTCAGCTGCTTCTTCACACTCTGAGGAGGTTCTCATGCATTAATGCACTCAGTAAAGTTTTGTGAGGTGCTGAGGAGGATACTCCTCTATTCCTGGATAAAGCTAGTGGAGCCTGGAGCTGGCTGGGTCAGTACTGTTCAGTTACTGTGTGCACCAATAATTTAAAAAACAAAAGGAATAGGCTGCTTTCTCAGAAATGAGTAATAAATCTCATCAAGACAGTAAAAAAATGGCAATTTCTGATGTGTAATATTTTCATTGCTTCAGAATGAATCAGTGCAAAGTGAGGTAACATGTGCACCCCGTCACTGAGGCCTTAGGGAGCATTACACCAGGCGTCGCCTTTTAGAATCTCTCTCCATGTCTTCGTTTGGAGAGTCTCCATTGCATCCCAAGGGAGACACCATGTTCAGCAGAGGGTCTTCAGATGCCCCACCAAACAGAGACAGCAGCAAGGCCACTCCATAGCCGGTAGCGCGTTCCCCCTAGAAACAAGTTGTTGCACTTCAGATTTTAATATCACTTTTGTACCAGGCTCATCTGCACTCTTTCAAGCAGATTACAAGTGGCAGAAAGAATGCTCAACTGCAAGTCAGTCCAAGAAACCTTGGGGTGGGATTTTCAAAAGCACTTAGTGGAGTTAGATGTTCAACTCTTACTAAGATACAGGGGATTTGAGAGCCTAACTCTGAGCTGTTTTTGAAAAAAAATCTCATCCTTGATGCAGTTCAGATTGTAATATGCAGCATTTGGCGAGAGAACTCTGGAAAAGCAAGCAGTATTCTTGCATACAGGTATTTCTGGTGGCTCTGATAACAGAAAATCCCACGCACAAAGGAGAAAACAGAGAACCCCAGTGGTATTTTAAAGTGCAGGAATCTAGAAGTATGGATACTGCAAACACAGAAACCCCAGTTTAGTCTCCAATAACAAAAACGCATAAAGCAGGGATGCCCTTAGAATGATCTTCAACAAAGGAACAAGCTCATCCTTGAAAATTATCTACATCTGAATACCCAGCTCCTCTCTCCACTCTATGGCTTAGCCCTACACTGCAGTCGGGAGCTGCAATCAGGATATCTTCAGACGAGAGGTTTTTCTCCTTAGAAGCAAGCACCTTGGAGGACAAATAAGCACACTTACCGCATGAACAGGTGCAGCAATGTCTATATGGACCCATATTCCAGGCCAATCAAAGCCAATGTGAGAAGCAATAAAAAGTCCAGCACAGGAGCTTGGAGTATTATCCCTGTCCTGCACAAAGAGTAAAGATTTAATTTTGTAAGATACTGTTTTTAAGAATGAACTGTTTCACCCAAGAACAACTCATAACAATGACTTCACATTACTGAGCACCATGGAAAACAATTCACAAAGCCAGACCTCACTGTGAAGAATGACAGCAGAGTACTCATGCCTGGGAGGGGGAGACAGCCAAAAATGTAATGCAGAAAACCTTGTTAGGCCACTTCTAACCCTATCTCACTTTGGCCCTTGTGAAATAGGATGCACTGTGTAGTCAGTACAGTCACTATAGCTGGAGAAGAGGAGCTGTTTGCAAGTCCGTATTAGGCAAGTTTCCTGCCTTGCCTTTAGCCATGCATCTAAAGGGTCAAAGCACATCTGAGAAGCCTTTATCCATGCAGAGTCAGGCCCAGAAAAATGCTTATTACATAAGGAACTAAAATAAAATAACACATAAATAAGCCTACCGCCACAGAGTTCTTCATGTCGGCTACAGCAGAGGTAAATTCACTAAAATGGAGCTCAGGGCAGTACACAAGAGGATGGACCAGGTCTCCACAGTTCCTGCCAGCTTTAACACATGCCCTTTCCCATTCTTCACTGTTGGTAAGGATGGCAGCATGGTATTTCCCTGTAGCAATTCCCTAGTGGGGAATAACACACGATCCAGTACCAATAATATAGTTCAGTCTCCAATCTTTTGCTCGCTCCTTCATACTTACTAGGTTGCATGGCCAGGCCCCGCTATCGATAACCATGCAATTTCCTTTTTTCTTTGTTTATTGGTTAACCCAGCCATGAATGCTCTCTCATGCATACAACCACCCCGCTATTTGGGTCAGTCACAAGTAATGTGGTCACATTTTGAAAGCTGGAACCACATCTACTGGAAAGATTCATTCCCCTGATGTCTGCTATTAGGTCCTGGATTTAATCCAGGGCTTGGAAGCCACCGAGTATCAGAGTTCTCCAAACAGGTAACTGGCTGACAAACGCAGGAAATTTTTAGAAGGGCTCTTCTACATTGATTTGGGCAAAGAGGCTCCTGGAAACCCATTTTGTTTCTCTTCTATAAATTAAAACTCCCCAGCTAATGAGGTGTGATCACAGGATCAGCTGCCCACCCCTATCATCTTTTATGAAATAATGATATGCAAAAGAGGATACTCCAGTATGATTTTTTTCTCTTGTATTAATATGATATACAGTGGGTTACGTGCACTCTCAATGACATAACAACCTGTGTAAATCAGGACATGGCCAAGTATCTACCTGTAGACCCTCACCTATGCCTTCTGTTAGTGGAAATGAGTACACCTCCATTAACTCCAGAGAGGCCTGGCTGATTTACACCTGCAGAAGGCCTGGTCTACAAATCTATCTAGCACAGTCTTTCAGCTCTTGCAGTGGCTAAAAAATATTTGTGTATCAGTGCTCAGCCTATTATGGTTGCACTAAGTTCTCCCGTTCATCTTATGGAAAGGCAAGTCTAATACTCACAATACTACTAATACCTCAGCATTTCAATCATTTAAAAATCCTCTCAGGCCTAGGAAAAAGGCTCAAGTTCAAGTTCCCTAGGCTGAATTATAGATGCCATCATCTTCACCACCTTTAAAGTTGCTCTTTGCTGAGGCTTCACTAGGAATGGAACCAGACTTGGCAAACTGAAAACAGTGTTTTAATTATGGGTTGTAGGTCATCTAGGGATAAAGCTACAAAATTGCAAACTATGAATATTACTTGACTATATATATCAGTTTCAAATGCATCTGAAGATACATCACTTCCGAGTCAATTGTATATGATATATGAAGCCCAAGAGCATGGGCATCTTGCTTGAGTAATGGAGCTATAATGGTACATGCTGGAGAAGTACACTGTATATCCTTCAGTGGCTGGCCTATGTACTGGGCCACAACCTACCATTGCTAAAGCTAACTGAATTGTGTCTTTAGTTCACTTTGTGAAGACCTGTGATTGTAACTGAAAGTATTCCCCTGCTAACCTGCAGGGATAGCATATAGGCTCTCATGCTACACAGACTATCAGAAAGTTGTTCTTCCACAAGCCCTGCTGTTTGGTGCACAACTACCTGAGCTCCAGTGAGAGTGGCCATATCTAGGATGATATCAGCTCCAAGGTCCTTGCATGCATAGGCTACTCCATCAGCCAACACCAGTCTGCCCTCTGCATCAGTGTTGTTGATTTCCACAGTTCTAGGAAGAAGGCAGAACTTTTCACATTTGACTTTCTACTCAGATAAACCATCTAATTTCTCAGATGCTTGTGAAGCTTGTCAGTCCATTCTGCCCTCCCCCCTACCACCCTACAAATAAGATAAAATACTTTTAAGCCTTGAGAGGAAATGTCCCTGTTTTCAGTCAAAACTGTGAGAATCGCAAAGAAACATCAGCTGAGAATGACTATACCAGGTATTTATATTAATGGTGTTTGTTATTTGTACTGCATTAGTTCCTAAAAGCCTTGCCATGGAAAAGGACTCCACTGACTCAAGCTCTTAAAAAAAGGACAAAAACCTAGTCTTGCTCTGAAGAACTTTCAATCTAAGTAAATGGGTTCCTACATGATTTGTCTGAATGGTTTGATTATGAAGCAATTTAAATTAATGAGAAAGACAAGGCACTCCTAAACAATTCTGTAAAAGGGATAGATGCAATCTTACTTTCCCGAGTAAAGGACATGGATGTCATCAGGTCTTGTTGCATTTGGTCCAACAGAATTCTCAGCCAAGCAGAAAACAGCATGAAGACTGTCTTTAAAGCCCTGCAACAAAAACAGGAGAGAAATACAAGTCAATATAACATAAAAGAGTTCATTGGGACTGACACCAGTGAGGAAATATGACTTGGAAGCAATAAAAAGAACATATTTTATGACATGGTAAATCTATGAGCAGCGGCTTCTAACCCGAAGCTGAGACCTAGAGCTATGAAAAGAGCTTAAAGGATAAATAAAATGATAGCTTCTGAGTTTTCAGTGGAAGAGAGTAAGAAGCCTAGCAGAAGCAGCACATACCTAGAAGCTGCCATGTGTCAGAAACAGGGCACGGTAGGAAAGCCAAAACACCTTTGCCAGCTGAACGAGTCAGTAACGCAATCTTGTTCTCTCTGGCGAGGTATATCAGAATTGAAACACTGTCTCTCCCCAGTACATGTGCATCTGTAATGTTATTCTTCAAATGAAATCATTTGTGCATTTTTAACAGGCTCTACTAAGGACAACAGAGACCTGATCCAAAGCCCACAGCATTCAAAAGGTATCTTTCAGTTGATTGTGATGGGCTTTAGATCAGGTCCCAGCTGAGTACAAACAACTTGAATCAGAATATTCCTGTCTAAACTACAACAGTGTGGATTTTCATCAGAATACCACCAAAGACATCCAACTGTGGAACCAACCCTAATGCAGGCTCAAAAGCAGAGACTGGGAACATCTAGGCCAACATTTCTAACCCCTTAATCATCTATAGCCACAAATGAAAGATCCAACTCTCTCAGACAACAAATGCTTTCAACATAATAATTACAAAGACTTGTGTCAGTATGCTACACATTCACGGAGTGACTTGTTTTCCGATCCTTATTTTCCTATTCCTTTCCATTACATTTATTTAACCTCAAATAACATCGATTAGTACAATTTGGGGTCATTTCCTAATTTGCTCCTCTCCCTATCATTTACTGGAATCTTGGGGGAAGCATTAGCACAGGAGGAGAACGTAAACCATAGAAGTTGATCTCGTCTCTGGTGAGCTGTGAGCCATCTGAAGAGGCACCTAAGAAAACCACTGACCCACTGAGCAGAGCCTGAACTATATCAGTAGTCTCTCCCTAGATGGCACTCTAATTCCACAGCCTTTTAGAAAGCCTGCTATCGAGAAATTGGCTGGAAGGTGCTGAGGAAGGCAATCTTAAGACACAGAATGTGTATACACTTCACACATCCCCTCCTATTCTGTAACTGCCTGTCCCAGGGTCTCCCAAGCCTCAAGCTCTGAGATCAGTTAATGCAAGAGACAAGATACTGAACTACCTAGATCACCAGTCTGAGAAAAGAAGGAAGGCCCAGTGGTTCCCCACATTTAAGCAGGCCCACAACCAAAAGGAGAGTGGTTACCACTGCTACCTTCCTATTTTGCTATGAGCCCTGCAGCACTTTCTGGAGAGCTGGGAAATAATGTCTATGTTTCTGCTCCCTGCTTCTCTCTCTTTTTCTTCTCAAATCCCTCTTCCTTCTGGTTTTAATACATATTTGGTTATATTATATATGCTAAAGTACCATCAAATACAGCATCACCTCATTATAACAACTGCCTCCCCCACCCTTAACAATCCCAACAGTAGGAACCAATTTTGCATTGCTGTGATGCAGCAAATTGACTAAACCTATTGTAGCAAATATCCTCTTCCAATGAGTTTCTGTCTCAGTCCCATGAGGGTTTGTTATAATGAAGCTGTATGGACTCACAAGGAGCCTACTGTTTAGAGAGAGAGGAAGCAAGGAGGAGAATTTATATTCCCACTCAGGAGTTTCATTCAGCAGTAGCGAAGTTTTACCAGGGGTCAAGTTCATTAGGAATCTTCTGATAAATCCCATCTGCTAAAGAAACCAGGACCTGCTGAATTAGTTCACCCTCTAAAGTCCCAAGGGCTAAACAAAGAGTGAGTGAAGTTAATTAAAACTAACATAAAAATGGACAGCAGTGAGGAACCATAAATTAACCTCACGCTGGGGCACACTGGGGCAGATGACAGAAAACAGTAGGAGAATTCCTTGCTACATACTTGGTTTGTGACATCCTGCCCCCACTCTGTTCAAATCTGCTTCCAGCTGCAAGTTACACAGATAATGCTCCACAGGTTATAACCCTTTCACATCCAATATGGCTGTTATCACCAAGGCACAGAGCTTGAGTCATAATAAGCTGCTGGGAAATGGGAATCTGGCATCTGACCATCTCCTGGACCAGCTTTCTGACAGACTATACATTAATCCACAGAAGTGAATGTTCTTTGAACCTTGGACACTGCGGGGAGGCAGGGGCTGCTTCGTCAGCAAGGCTGGATTTATGGTGAGAACTAGATCTCTCTGGCACCACATGATTTTTTTTTTTGTTTGGAGAGTAGTTCACAATACTCCAAGGTTTGGTTTTATGCAAGGTCTCCTTTTACCTTCTGGCCACAGCAACAAATCAATAGTCAGGACCATAATCTGCTGCTTTGCTGTTTCCCCACCAAATGTTATGAGAACTAGGTTGGGATTCAGGACATTGACAGGTACATGAAGTCTATTTTCCCAGTACTCGTAACAAAATTCTCTGTTTGCTAAATACAGAGGAACTACAAAAATCCCTCACCCATGATAGCCAATTCACTACCCATCCACCACGCAGAAAGAAAAGCAATGCTGGAGCGGTGCTGTGTATTGCTGGCACAAAGACTGAAATCAATGAAGGTCTCAGGATAATACTTACTTATATAGGCCACAATCCAGGAATGCATCTTTGCTTAGGGACTGCACTCAAGCAAAGCCCTGTGTTGAGGCCATGTAACAAACATTAATTCCCAGTGTTTAATCAACATCTTCCCCAATTTTCTCAAAGGCCACTGACAGTCAATTAGAACTCAGGTAGCATACCCTGGACAAGACTGCCTCTCCTCACCAGCACTGATCTAACTCGTACTGACTAACAGTTTACTCACTTGCTTTACAGTGGCTTTGAAGGCACCCAAAATAGCAGCTGCTCCACCACAGTCTCGTTTCATGCCAGGCATAGTAGTCTATTTGAACAAAAATGGATAGAAAGATTCAAAACAAGATTCGGTTTTATTTCCTTTTAACGCTCACACTCTGATGCAACCTTCGTCTCTTGAACACTCATCTCCAATATACCCCACGTCACACACACACAAAGGCCGTTTGAGCTGTGAGGTTCCACACTGAATTAAATCACTTTTCTAAGACATTAGCTGAGCTCTGCACCTCGCACTTTCAGGATGAATAAGGTAGCAACGCTGCCACTAAAGTGTTTAAAATGTGTAGCTCGTGGTTTTCTGCTGTGAAATTTACACAATGTGACTTGGATATGGGATGAGCCAAACTTCATATTTTGAAGATTGTTAAGTTTCCTGACATTATTTTCACCTGCCTTTTACTAGAACTTGCCTTGGGGCTAGAGAACTTTACACTTCTTCTGCTACTTCATTAAAAAAAAATAAAATGGGTTTATGCCAATGGAAATCTTTCCATTGATTTGGGCAGGATTAAACCCTATGTGCAGAGATTAAGGCAAAATACTTTAGGAGTAATGACTAGCTAATACCTGCTTAGCAACATGTTCCCAGAAATTAATTTGCCCTTCACCTTGAGAGACAGAGCTTAACTCTAAAAACCCTCTATATCCCTTTTCTGATGAAACTCTTATATTCACTTAAATCTCATTACAGTGAAATGCCAGATCTCCTCTCCTTTACATACCTTCCCCTTAATGCTCAGGCCTCCAGTGTCATACACAATACCTTTGCCAACCCATGCAATGGTCTGTGTAGCACCTTCTGGGGTGTGGCTGAGAACTGCTAATGCAGGGGGATGCACAGCTGCTTTGCCAACTCCGTAGATGCCTGGAAAAGAAAGATTAAAAACTCCATTTGGTGGTGAAACGTAGCAGGAGATGTCTGATTCATTGTCCTGTCCCTGTTCAGACCCCCTTGGGAATTTCAGGACTATAAAATTGCTCCCAATTTGCATAAGCAAAAAATTGTAGGGCAGTGCTTCCCAAAGTGCGGGCTGCAACCCCAAATGGGGTCACAACATTAGCAGATGGGGTCGTGATAAATGTCCTCCCTGAGATTTCTGTGCCCACAGCAGGGTGCAGGGCTGCAACTGGACTGGACCAGCTCTGGGCAAGAGATACCTCTGCAGCCCAGTGTGTGGGACCCACTGTGGGAGGGAGAGCCGTACCATCATGGTTGCCAAGGTGAGGCACGGCAGCAGCAGTGGCGGCGGAGCTGTGCCTAAACTGGTGCCGGGTGAGCAGGGGGCGACTCAGCTTGGCAGCCACAGCAGCACAGCATGGCACTCCCTCCCTCCCACACTGGGTCCTGCCCACAGGGCAGTGGAGCCCCCAGGGGGAAGGCAGCAGGGTGGGGAGACCCAAGGCTGCAGCCCACATCCTTCACGCCCCCCACACAGGCTCTGCTCTGACAGTGCCCACGGGGGAGAGGGGAGGAGAAGCTGGGCTCTGCACTCTGCTTCGGACATAGCAGCTGCTGCCTCCTGTGGGTGGCAGCCAGGGCTTCGGCGCTGCTGAAGGGAGCAGGGGGCTGTAGGTGGGGAGTGAGGGGCCATGCTGAGGAAATGGGGTCATAAATGGGGTCACGCTGAGGAAAAGTTTAGGAAGCACTGCTGTAGGGTGCACTCTGAGCAAGGCATACCTCCAAATCCTCTCTCTTTCAACTCTTCATCACGGATAATGGTAGGAACAATCCCAAGATCCTTGCCAACTTTTTTGATTTCCTTTAAGGTTCATCATAAAAAAGATAAAGATAAATCCATATTCACTACACTGTGCTTATGTCTCCATATAGTTAAAGACATGCTCACGTGCAAATTTCTGCGGAAGTAAAATCACAAAGCTTTTAAGACTGTGGTCTTGACACTGATCTTCCTATGGTGAATTTCACTGACTTCCATGGAGAGCCCTCTGATTTACAGCACCAGGCCATCTGAGTCTGGCTCTTAAACTCTGCTAGGGGACAGATGCTTTTAAGCAGGAAAGGCAGCTGGTCACCTGCACTGGACCACAATGAAATACAGGATGAAAGTACATGCTCTGAACAGCTTTTCAGGTCTCTATATTTGAACACACAGCAATTTTCACTCTCCAGTTTTAGATACATGTGGTCATGGTAAGAGAGTAGTTTTCCCCTTTTCACAGACTGGACGCTGTAATGCAAAATGGCCGAGGGCCTCATCTGCAGAAATCAGATGAAAAAGAAATTAATATGAACTGAGAGCATCCAATGAAGATCAGGACTGTAAGGCGGTCCCAAGTATTGACCTCCCTGTACAAGATCACAGAACAAACCAGGGGCTCAGACAGCAATTCTGATATTGGTTCCCTGGCTTAACAAAAGACAGATGAGCCTCAAACAGCTTCTTGGAATGTCCATCACTGCTGACACGGCCTACAATTTAGCTAATAAGAAGCCAAAATTTATCCTTGATTATTACATTGAGAAAGAGAGACTTGCAAACAAGGTGCTCTACTGAAAGGTGCAAGTACCAACCTCCAAGAAGTTATCCGTGTTCATCTCATTGCAAGGGGTGTCTACGATCCGAGCAGCCAGCCTCACTCCTTCCGTAGCACTCGCCAAACACTAGAAATAGAACAGGGTGGGGGGGAGACAGGCAAATGGTGTGGTTTCTGTACAGAAAAAGGGTGGAATCTAAAGGTACAAGATGTGGATTCCCTTGAAGCGCTTTAATCTGCAACTGCAGCAGCTGCACAATACAAAGAGACGCCAGACCACACAACCAGCTTTCATACATTTCTTACGTGTCCCTTATTTTTATGGTGCTTCAATTTCTAAGGAAACCGAATTCCTTCTCAGAGTACTTTGCTGGAGCAGTTCGATGATCTTTCTCACTGTCCCAGTGAGTAACCACACAGTACAACTTAAGCCCATGAATGCCATGGGGGAGACATGAAGCTGATTCAGACTGTCTGAATCAGATAAACCATGGGCTGTTTAAGCTGGAAGCCTGTGGAGGTTAGCTATTCCATAGGAAGGGAGACTAGTGTTTACATGTGGTAGAATTAATGGCTTCAATGGATAATGCTTTCTTTTGTGATAAATGGGGCCTTTGGCAAATGTTGGATTTTTAGGTGCTACGTACATGCCTCAGTCTCCCCTTCTTTCTGTATGTTGTAACACTCTGGGGTTAATCTCTACCTCTGACTAAGTGAAGTCAGACCCGGATAAACAGAGCTTGAGACTGAACTGCTGTGAAATGTCTACCATAAGATGGTTATAGCTAATGACTGAAGGAAGAAGGCCTTTGGGGAAGATGACAATAGAAGCTGCACTGATGAGACATTAACTTTTAATAACTGGGAACCAAAGGGCCTGGAATAGAAAGACGAGCAGTGAGGAAACTATTTGTATGACCTTGTAGTCCAGCATGAGGGAGGACACACAAAAGCAGAGAGTAAAGGTGGATTTTGGGGAAACCTGCCACATGGTCCAATTGACTTAAAAATGCTGGTTTGTTTTGGAACAGAGGCCTGCTTGCCTGCAATCCCTTCATGCTGCAATGATTCCCTTTAATGGACTGATAAACTCAGCTAGTTCAGACTGGCTTGTGGGGCCACAGAGAAAAAGAAAGCATATAACTCTCACAGGGCCAGTGCTCAGAGTCAAAGAAGCCAGGTTATTCATCCTTATAAAGAAGTGGTGCCTGACAGTGGCTGCAAGGGGTACTCAGAGAGCCTGACTAAAGGTAGACTCAGAAGATGGTAAACCCCTGACAGCCCCCAAATTAAAATGATATGGGCAGTGCAGGTGTAGTGCAGAATGTGGCAGTCTGCCCAGTGAGCAGTGCCTCCCAGGGAAAGCATGTGACATCCGTGCTCTGGAATCAGCACCAGCTGTCTGGGTTGAATTTAAGGGGTGAAATCCTAGCCCTCAGTGAAGTCAGTGGGATTGACACTGACCTCAGGGGAAGGACAGGGCAGAATTTTAGCCTAGCTGTTGGTTTTCAATCCCAAAGCCTTAAGTGGCATGAGGCCTGCCTATCTGACAGAGTCCATTTTTAATACTGACTGCTTATTTTTTGGTTTGAGGGCAAGAAGCTGATTGTTGGGTTCTGCAACATAACTCTATGGAGATGCCTTGAACTTAGGACACTTGAAATATATACAGTCACCCCTTTTATGCTAGCATTTCTAAGTGGAAGGAGTGTCACTCAGGGACAGTTTCTCCTTTGTCAATCTGTGCCTCTTCAGCCCTATTACAGCCTAAACCATACCTGTGGGAACTTTCAACCTCCCCTAGCCCTTGATTCAGTTGGGTTAGGTTCAATCTGTATTAAAATATTAAAACTTGAAGCACATAATAGGAGATTGTCTTAATGTTTGTAACAGCAAGGCTTAAAAGAACTGTTCAGGAAGAACTTTGAATTCTAATGATCTATTACACTTTGAACACCCAGTCGATAAGGAGTTCATGTCCCCCCAATAACCACGACTCACAGGTCCAAGTGCATCACTACGTTTCTCTCCGACTCAAAGATGACTAACTCAGATGACTTTACAATTTAACTTTATAAAAAGAAATTCATGTTGCGTAACAGACTCTGGGCTCTTTCAGACTTGGATTATTTCCCCAGTATTTCATTTCTAGCTACAAATTTTACCAGGGGAATAAAAGGCAGCAGGTACATGACATCAGATAAAAATATGAAAGGCCAAATTCTGATTCCAGAACATGCAGTTCCCAGTTTCTTCAACGATACATATGTGCAGTGTCAAGGACAGAATTTGGACCCCATTAAGGCCAAATTCCCCCCCACTTCCTTTCGGAAATAAATTCATCTGCCTGACTAGGTGCAATATTAGATTATTTGACCATTAAATATTTTGAAAGTGAAATCGTTGAGACACACATTTTCATCCTGCCTTGTACAATGAGTATCTGATCTCTGAACATGATCTTCAGGGGTATGTCAGACTCAGAGGTGCCTAAACTATATTAAGTGGTCTGGGATCACTTATCTTTGGTGCAGTAGGTATTTCAGACACCAAATGGTAATTCACACCACTGTGCAACAGTTCTGCAAGAACCAGGGTTGCCCTACAGAGGGAACAAAGGAAGTTGCTGATCAATGGGAAAGCTAGGAACTTACTTTAAGTGTTGCCACTTCTATTGGCCCATTGTTCTGCCCAACCAGGAAAAACTCCACAGTTACTGTTTTCTTCTCAGTGCGTCTAGAGATGCTGGATCGATGGGTAAAGAGTGGGAAAGCCCTGGCTAGTGCACAAGCTGAGGCAAAGACCTCAGATCGCTCACAGACCATCTGAAATACAAGCAAGAAAACACATGGTCATCAAGTGCCAGAGCTGGAACAGAGCTGTTTGGAACTGGATGTAAAGGCATCTGTTATCTTAGCTGGGAGTGCCATGGGGAGAAAGGGAAGAGAGTGTAGGTATGGTTTCCATACGGACTGTGACTGGTTCAACTGCTTCATGTAGCACTGATGCAGTTACACTTGTATTGGTACCTTTCATAATATGTGAGGTCCCTTCCAGCCCTTAATGAGATCATTTTCTGTGATATACCCACATAGAAATGAAGTAAGCTTTACTGCCAGACCATGAGGAACCTTTATGCAGGCACAGGTATGTCCACACTAGAGGAGCTGTACTGTTTTAACCATCTTAGTGTACAAGAGTTAATTCTAGGGGAGAGACTTAACAATTGCAACTGGTATCCAAACTAATTTTTCAAGTGAGGCATGTTGTAGATTGCCCATACAGTCTACCTGGAGAAAAATCTGATTATTGACAACTGTTCAGAGGAAAAAAACCCCAAACCTGAAATTCAAACTGGTCTGTAAGAGATTTTTGTCAAATTAAATATCCAGAGTTTATCTACTCACAGAAGATGCCTTAGTTAACTAAGCCTTTGTCCAGGCAAGGTGTAAGATTAGGTCCCATTAACTAACGTATTTTAAAAGTCTAATGTAGACAAGGCACATGTCCTTCAACAAATCCTGAAGTCGCTGTCAGTGACAAGCTGATGGTTGTATTCATTTAAGATGTGAGCAGGGTGCTAATGTTATAGCTTAAATCCTAGTCAGGAAGAAGTTGCTATACTGGTTCTCTGTGTGTGGACACTTCTCCTGAATGAACAACGTCCCCATAATCCCATATGGATCCAGCTAAAGTCTGCTAAAGAGAAATCATAAATAAAACATGTAGATATGTGTTTTACAGGTACATATCTAACACACAAGTTTAACAGTTAGTTAAAACAGACATGTTTAACTAAATTCAGAACCAATTTAGTTAAACTGGTACTCAAACTGTGCATGGACTAGCCCTTGTCTACAATGGAAAGCTGTATCACTTCCTATACTAAAAGAGTTATATTGGTTCAATAACTTTGGCTTAATTTCCTGTAAAACAAGATAACCGTGTTCCTACTACGATTTTTACTGCTATAACCATGTCAGAAAAGAACGAAAAAAAATTACCTCTAGCCTAACAAATATTGCTAAAATTTTAAAGTACAGACCACGGTCTCTCTACAAATCACATTCTCTCAAATACAAGGATAGTCCTCCCTTGGCTTTTCATCAAATGCACTTTCCAAATGCCACTTACAACAATACATCTGTTGACGCCTCCTGGAAGACAGTTGCGAACCAGGCGGGTGATGAACTGAGCTGCAGAGGGGCTATTGTGTCTGCTAACCCTGGAAGGCAGAGCAGCCACCGTGGCATAATTCAGGTAGAGAGGACAGCTGTCGGTAGGGTTGGGATTCAGCGTGTTTAAGGCAGCTTGCCATATCTGAGGAAAGAGAAAGAAATTGAAAACTGAAATGTGTAGTGCACTTTTCTATCAGTTCCATGCACCCGTAATGATAACATTTTGGTGTCAAAAAGCTTTAGATCCAGTAGGCCCAGGCAGGCAAAGGTGTTTGGTTTTCTAAACATGGGAAACCTGTTTGTTAATCAGGAAGATTAACTACTTTCCATCACAAACACATCTCTGCTCCCTTGCCTCAGGCTCTATGAGTTACGTTCGATCCCAAATTCAAACATGAAGACAGGCTTATTTGCGTGAGGGCTGCTTCAAAGCCGTTTTTAATTAAAACAGTTTAAAATAAAAAGCCGGTCTGATTTAACAGCACCAAACTTGCCGTCATTTCACACGGCCAGTTAATGAAGTAGGAGGAAAGTGCCAATCCTTTACAAGAGAAAGGGTCTGTCACCGTGCTGCCAAGTGCGTGACCAAGCTAAAAACTGTCACACAAAGTGTTTGTGATTTTTCTCTAAGTTTAAAAAAGAAAAGGGAATTAAGAAAGTAAGAACTGCCACGGATTGCGTCAGACCATCAGAGCGGATGCCGACGGCGGGGAGAACTGGGTCCGAACAGGGTTTCCCCCCCCTGCACCGTCCCTCACTCGCAGCCTCCAGCACGTGCCCGGCGAGTTTTAATTTCGAGGCCGTGCCCCTCACTCCCCTGCTCGATAGCGGCGGATGCTCCTTTCCTCCAAGGATTTATCCGCTCCCTTTTCGAACCCGGCCAAGCCGTCGGCTCCGGCAGCACTCGGGACCATGAGCTTCACGCTCGAATAGATTTCATAGACGTTAGCGCTGGAAGGGACCTCGGCGGATCATCGAGTCCAGCCCCCAGGGCAGGAAGTCAGCTAGGGGCAAAGGATCCCAGCAAGATAAACGTCCAAATGTTTCTTAAGAGTCCAGAGCAGGTGCTTGCACCGACCCCGGAGGGAGCCTAATCCAGGCCTTGGGGGGGCGGTGGCCTCGGGTCAAAAACAGGCCCAGGTCTCCGCGCCCCACTGCAAGGGCCACACGGGGGTGAAAGGCCACACGGGAGGTTGCACCCTTTGCGGGAAGGCGGAGGAGCAGGGCGTGGGAGAGGCCGAGCCCGATGTACACCCGCAGCCCGCTGTCCCCGCGGGG
>NW_005842094.1:1343544-1358796 GCF_000455745.1 Alligator sinensis | reverse complement strand
GGGGGGGGGGCGGGGGCGACGACCGCTCCCGACAGGGTTGTACGTACACACACCGGGGGGTCACACACACCCAGCGCGACGTACACACGGCGTGACTGTCACACACCTACAGGACTATACGTACACACACGGGGCATCACCCCCCCTCCCCCTCCCCCAGCATGACTGATGCGCGCACGCACACACACACACACACACACCCCTGCATGAACACAGGGCATAACTTTAACACCCCCCCCAGCATGACTCTCACACACACACAGAGCATCATGCTGTGTATGCACGCACACGCAGCATAACTCCCACATCTGTACTAACACACACACACAGAGCACAACTGACAGTCAGGACATAACTTTCACACACACACTAACACCTTGAGCATGACTAACACATGCACACCCACCACACATATATATAGTATTAGTACAACGAATATACACACATAAAGGACATCACACACATGTACCCCCCATGACTTACACAGGGC
Organism: Alligator sinensis; assembly: GCF_000455745.1. Taxonomy (NCBI): domain Eukaryota; kingdom Metazoa; phylum Chordata; order Crocodylia; family Alligatoridae; genus Alligator; species Alligator sinensis. The sequence goes on along the minus strand of NW_005842094.1, from coordinate 1,358,306 downwards.
ATGACTTGCACACCCCCCCCCCCCCCCCCGACCTGACTAATACATACACAGGACATTATACACACACTAATATTCCCCCCCAGCATGACTCACACAGGGCATGACTTTCACCCCCCCCACACACTCTATGCATAACTTTCACATGTGTACTAACACACACAACTGACAGACACGGGACATAACTGACACACATACTAACACCTTGAGCATGGCTAACACATGCACACACATGGCATAACTAATACACACACAGGGCATTACACACATGCACCCCCTCATGACTTACACGGCATGACTTTCTTACATACACACACAGCATAACTTTGACACACATACTAACACACCCACATTGGGCACAACTGACAGACACAGGACATAACTTTGACTCACATACTAACACCTTGATCATGACTAACACACACACACACACACACACACACACACACGCAATGGAGTTGTTAACCTGGCGACTTGCACAGTAGAAACCAACAATTCAGAGACATGTTGGGAAAAACCCAGGACTGTCAAGTTGTGCAAACTGGGAGGTCACCTCACTCCCCAGCAAGTCCATGGCCCCACATTTCGGGAGCGTTGTAGCAGTTGCCCTCTGTCTACCTTTAAGACCGCACTCAACTTTTGCAGGGGCCTGAGTTTTCCCTCCCTGGCAGGGGTTTCAATACCCAGTAGCAGAGAGAAACACTGCTTTTGAAAGCATGAATTTGCTACTAAATTAGGTGCAGAAAGGGTTGACTGTTCCCCTTCGCATTCATAAACTGCAAGCATTAGACCTGAACTCCCTTTGTGGAAGGAGCAGGCCCAAAACAGGGAAATCGCCAAGGCAAGCTGAGATGCAGCATGTGGAGTCATTAATGAGAACAATGTTTTCCAAACTCCACCTCTAGTAGTAAACTGAAATATGTTTATTTTAAACCCACCAGGCTGTATTTTCATCTCTGCATGCTTGCCAAACAGCTCCTATTAAGGTTAGGTCAGCAGGGAATGGGCACACGATAATCTACAAATATGCGAGGGATCTAAACTTCAAAGAGAGGGTGGATTTATTTACGGTGGCAAAAGGGAATGCCAGCAAGAGCAATGGCAAGACATTTGAAAAGGAGAAATTTAGGCTAAATTCCAGGAAAAACTTCCTTACAGGAAGATCTTATTAAACCGTGGTACTTTCCAAGGGAAGCAGTGGAAACGTCCCTGCTTGGAACATTTAAAAAAATCAGTCTGGATAAGGCAGTCTTAATCCTGAGTATATCAATCAGCTGAGCATTAAAAAGAAGATCCTAACAGTCCCTGAAAGCAGTGACTCTTGCTTGTCTGTATATTTTATTAAGATTGCCTGGCCAGGATTAGGAACTAGAAAATGCATCACAGAGAACAATCCTACATTGTTAGGGAACAACCCAGGACACAGGTTTCATCTTCAGCTTTTCCAATGCTATCTCGCTAAGCCTGAGGACACATTCTGCTCTGGTTTCAGTTCTGTGCAAAGAAACCTAGACTTTCAGTGGAAAGAAATGTAAGAAACAGCAGGTATGGAAGTATGTTGCATTTAGATGTGCAAAGACCAATAGCTGGAAAATAAGCATCATCTCATCTAAATGCTGCCGGTGCAGGGCTATTAAAGTTAAGCCTACAATGTTTCCGAGCTCTGTAGGTTAAGATCTGGAATGGGCTCAAAGCCCTACTTCTCACCTAGGGCCTGCTTCTACATTCACGGACTATACTGGTGTGGGATCAGGATTCTAATCAAGGCACTGGATTTGCTGAGAAAGTCTAATTTCCCTTTCTAAACCTTATCTGCACTATGGAAATTTCCTAAAAATTTTCCACTGCTGCTAGCAGCAGTGCATTTGCAATGATGCTGAGAATGACGGGAGTCTGAGCAGAGACCAAGTTTCTGCGGTCACAGTAATTTTTAACCTTGTGATGGTTAAAAGCGTTTCTTGAATCAGGCCATCAGTAGAGTTATGTGACTGCTCACACTTCAACATACAGAAACATCGACTGGGTTCCTTATTTTAAGAAGGTGTTTATTTTATAAATCAAAGTTTTGACAAACTATCTGGGAACAGACATTATTTAGAGACATTCAATCAAGAAAATATTTCTGTGAATATGGAAAACATTGAAAAACCACTATTCAAAATAAGAAATAAGTTATCCCCATGTATATCAATCAGCTGAGCATTAAAAAGAAGATCCTAACAGTCCCTGAAAGCGGTGACTCTTGCTTGTCTGTATATTTTATTAAGATCGCCTGACCAGAACACCGTGATGGATAAACAGAAGAGATCTCAGGTTTGCAAACCCTCTGGAATGTACATATCTTACATTCAGTCGAGTTCAGAAATTGGCCTGAAAATATAACTTAGGTTTAATGGCAGATTTCTTGACCCACGCCCCCTCAAACACTGCAATTGCTCTGATTACAAATGAATAGATTACAATACACATACAATCCCAGCGGCTTTCCACAACCACCTCATGAAGTTCTATATTGATCAAGATCTATTCAGATGCCTTGTGCACTAAAAGATGCACCCTGTGGAGTAGTTTGCATGAGCTTCTCTTTGAGGATGAAACAGCAGTTGAATTTTTAGTTGAAGACAGATTTAACTAAATTCTCTTTAGGAAAGAAAAAAAAAAAAATCACAATTCCAATTTTAGGTCGCATCTCATTTTGTAGCATGCTATAAAAGGCTGTAGTGAAAAACAAGATTGTAAAAAAAGCAAATGAGAACACCCCCCCACAGCTTCAAAACAGAATATACACAGCAAGGGGTTAAATAGTCTAGTGCTTTATAACCTAAATTAATGCAGTTTAAGAAATTCTTCTGTCCCTCAGGTCCCAAGACCTGCCAGATGGGTGAATACTTCAGTTGAGCACGGTAGAGACTGCCTTACAAACTCATCATACCCTACTGACATTAGCTTATAATACTGGGTAGTTTTTGAACATATAACAAAAGAACGCATTCCAGCAAGTGTCACTGGTACTTCAATGTAATTTGGTCATTTGTTTTTGTAAAACGGTTTGTATTTTAGTGAAGAACTTCAGTACAAGCTAAGAGGTCTGCAGACCACCAGTGTATTCATTACAGATAAGCAAAGTCGTGATTTGTAAAGAACATTTATATAACAATTTTATTCTACTGACCCTTGCAGGTGTCTCTCTGTTAAATGGCTTTCCACATCAACAGCCAAATCCTATACCTTCTCCCATGGCAGATTCTAAAAACGAAACGGTTCCACTGGAGAAGGGGAGGGATCCAACATGAAGAAGTCGTGCTAGAGGACATACCCACCCCATGCCAGGGAATATTTTTAACTGATTACCACTGCAGCATCTTGCAGAGAGGTGGTTAAGAGCAGGACAGTGGCATGGCCACTGGGGTAACGTGACCGTGTTGATTCGTTACCTCTGGGTACGCACACCACCATCTGCTCCAGCTCACCAGCTAGACTGCCTGTGCTGGTGTTCACTTGTTAATAAATATCAAGAATAAAATAGTGAAGTTTAGACATTTGAAAAGATTTAGGAAATAAAATCCTCCCACACCCAGGAACCCTTCCCTCATAAACACATCAGCACCATAACCAATATTTTTAACAATTTCTTGCTCATCCAGTAATGTCATGTAAGACAATGCAGCTGGCTTTAAGCTCTCAAATGCACTGAAGTGTGCCTGTGTCTTTAAAATGTTCTAATTCCATCTCATTATGGCACTGCTCTTGTTGCACGAGATTGGGCATTAAAGCACTTCTTTGCAAAGAGAGTCTTGTTAGTCTTTATGGCTTTCATCTAAATTTAGAAGGAAGATGAAATACAAACACAAAATTCTTTTTCTTTAACAGACATCTGTGTAAGTATTTGTTTTATTATAAATATGTAAGAAAAATGAATAGTAATTGATCAATTAAGTTGGAAGTGTTTTATTACTTCTTTGAATTCATTAGCTATGATAAATCATCAAAAGCACTGGTCAAGACAGAAATAAATAACATCATCTCATGTTAGAGAGAAAGTTGCAAATACAGCATATTCAATTATAGCCATGTGCTGCTTCACACCATACGATGCAGACAGCAGTAATGCAATAAGGACACAGTAGTTTTAGTCACAATCATCAAAAAGGCAGGGGGAGTTGCACACCAGCCACAAGACTGAACATGGTATTCTTCCTTTTACAGTTTGTCATGTGAATTTTAGTGAAGGGTTTGGACTGGCAATCCCTGGAGACCAAAGTATTCTTCAGCCGGAGAACAAGTTCAGTGGCAATAGCAGCAATACAAGGATTCCTACATTGCTCCACCTCTCAAAGGCCAATGGGACTGGACCGTCTGCTAAGACTTGCCAAATGCACCAACATATGAAACTGGACCGCCATTAATTCCACACGGGCCATGAAGCATCCATCAGATGAAATTAGTTAAATACTGGTAATCATTCTGAGAAAATTTACACACCTGGAGATAAAAGGCTCCATGTGCTCTAGCACCTATTCAACAAACCACCAGGTCACCCAACAAGTTACTTAGATTAAACTGTATCGGATACCTGCCACGCTCTCAACATCAAGCATTCTCCATGCTTGAACTCAGGCCAAGGTACAAGGCATTTGGATGCTGGGACAATTTAATAATCAAGGATTTTTGCCTGCAGTTATCCTGAAGATTTGTGTAATGTGTAACTCTAGGCAATTTTGGTGCCACATGCAGGCAAGTGATTGGTTCAGGACTCTACCCACTGCACACTTCATACAAGATGGGTCTCCTTGCAAAAAGCCAGTCACAAAACGTAAAACAGCCTCCTCATTATTACTGCCCTACTGTTATGTATTTGATTCATAAAGGACAATGAGGGACTCTCCAAAAGCAGGGAAACCATTCATAAGACTTGAAAGTCAGTGCAAAAGAAAAGCTGGCTAAAGTGCTACCATTAAGAAAAACCTACCGTAGGGACAATTGTTAGGTGTGCTCCAATATATCTTCTGCTTTTCATGAATAAAACACTACTGTGGCCAATTCTTATAAAGAATATATGTCTGCGATGTTAATCACAGCTCGTTAGTCAGGGGAACACAGAACATGCTTTTCTTAGCAATCCTTGCCATCAGTATGAATGCAGTCTGTCATACACAACAAGGGGAGACAAAAATGACACTGATGGATCCCAGCAAGTACAGACCCTCCAACTACTCTTAATACCTCAAGATCTTTTCAGACCAAGGAAAGTCTGTAAAGTAAAAAGATTTAAAAAGGAGCCACAACCCAATTATGTCTTTGCACTCTTTTTTAACCAACAAGTCTGTTCCTGGAGTGAATCAAAGAAGATCTACATATGCCATCCAAGTCCTCATCATTACTAATGAAAGTAGGAGTCTGATGAATTTACAGGATACAAGCCGGGAGATCAGTACATGATTAAGTATAGAGAACTTCCATCCAGCATGCATAACACTCAAATGACATATGGACCTAGGTTTTAGGGGCTTTGGGTACAGTCACTGTAAGTATATGGAAATCACTGCATAAGTCAGAACAGCAAGTAACAATACAAACAATAGCCCCCTAGAGGAAACAAATTAAAAATATTAAGGCAAGGGCCCTAAAATTGCATAACACTTCATGACCATATTAAATATTGGAATATTCCACTGCTCAGAATTTTTCTACATCCTCTTCCATAGCCTACAACAAACTACCACTGCAGAAACGTGGCAAACTCAAAGTGCGTCGGTGGTCTGACACATGCCTACAGCAGCAGGCTTTGGTTCATGGCCAACACTGCACCCAAAACTTTCCTAATGCCTGGCTAAAAGAGGACAAAAGATATATATCAAAATTCTGCTAGGAACAATGGCTGCTATAGGTACTGTAGCAATAGGTAAATAAACCTTTTTATGTATTTAGGTTAAGGGGATAGATAGGATACTGGGCAATACTGGGGATAGTGTAAATTAATGTTTAGTGCTACCTGCATGTAAGGAATCAAACAGTCCAGCATCCACTACTATAGGATACTTGGACATGCCAAATACAGAGGAAGATAAGGGGGAAGGGAGGACAGGAAGAATTCCTTTCTATTTCAGATGTAGCTCAAGCATTATTTCAGTGCAACTGGCTGAACTTAAAAATAACACCAAAACACTGCAATAAGAAAAAACATTGTACATGATCCTTTTGAGGAGAAACAGCTTTCCTGTCGTTACTCAGGCTTAAGAAGTTCTTTAATCAGCTAAACACATTAATAGACACCAATGATTAAGTCCTGTTATTTACACTTTAAGTATTACTCTGATCCTTGTACGCATTATCTAAATTAAGATAATTTTTTATTAGTCTATCCAATTATTTTTTTAAAATATGGAGGAAAGTAAGTGGAATCAAAACAGTTAGAATGTTGTGCATCTTAAGGCATTTTGTCTCAAAGTCATAGTTTTTGGTACTAAATCCCGTAAAACCGTCATTGTTTAAAAACCTAAAAAATGGCCACACAGGACTACAGAGAACAGTACACTTTTTTGCACATAGTAAAATACAAATTATTGTACGTTCCTGTAAATTTCTTCTCTTACTTTCCACATTTTTTAAATACTCCAGCATATTCCAAGTACAGCTGGATGGAGAACTGGATGACTGATTTTGGTAGCATTATTGTAGGCCCTGACATTTTCCATTCAAGTTTTACAAACGCCTCTCATATCACAGAATAATATACTGCGAAAAGCGTTCTACTGAAACATTGCACAGATTTTGTACCACTAGGGCTTATACATTCAAAAGGCAACTTTCAGGAGTGCGGGTCCATCCATTCACATTGGGGAAGAAAAAAAAAAAAATCACATACACATTAAAATAAAGTCATAAAAGTGTTACCTAGTGGGACTTTACACCAATGAGAACAACAATAAGGACAATTACTATAACAAACAAAATTAAAATGACAAGCATCTTCCGATTCTTCTTTTGATATTGCTCGGCCTATAAACACAAAAGAAAGGTAGTTAAGTACTTTAATTCTGACAACATGCAAAAGGACAGTATGGCATGACCCTTATTTACCACATACCTCAAGTTACTGTTTACTATTACTGTTACTATTATAATTTGGCACATCTCAATGTAAAGCAAATTGGACCCACAAAATTAACTCAAATGAGTACTATCAGTAGATGCCTAACTTGGCACAGATGTATTTACAAGTATGCACTGAAACTTTATCTAACAGATTCATTCATTCAGAAGGCTTCATGTCAGAGGGTTCAACTTCATGATGACTGTAAAAGACTGCTGTTTTTATCTTAGGAGGTCCCTGGGAAGGCGCTATAAGAAATGGGGTATGATGTGCATTATTATTTTTCATAAGAATAGAAGCTCATCTGAAAGTGAAATTACATTTAAAAATATCCAAATGTGAAAACCGTAGATAGAGATCAGCCAACTGGATATGTAAGTACATCTGAGTAGTAAAGGCTGGTAAAAAATTATTTTAACTTTTGATTTTTCACATCATAAAAAGTTACTTGTTGAAGGAAATTAAAAATGTACAAAAACCTTCACACTTTGAAACTAGGTTAAGTTTTAATCTGGTTTCAACTGGAATTGAACAGTTTTTCAGTTTTCTTTCCCCCTTTCTGCCCTTCCTTTTCCAAGAGGGCTAGATAGATGATAACAGGAGACAAAGGGAGAAACCTCCCAAAATTTAAGTCAAAATTGAACAAAAATTTGTTCCGGTTTGTTTAATAAAAAGATGAAAAGCAAAGCATTCTAAAGAAAATGAAAGTTATTTTTTTCCCCTTGGGCTTAATGATTTTGAAATCAAATGATTTTGAAATGCAAAAGTTGACTAAAGCATTTTTGCATGCAGTTAACCGATGGGTACCACAGAGAATGGAAATCTGGCTTTTTATGCATTTCAAAACAACAACTTGGATGGTAGCAATTCTGTTATGAAAGAGGAATAATTAATATCATCCAGTTTCCAGTGTAATTTAGGACAGATCAATGGCTATAAAGAGTGCTTTCTGGACAAGTTGAAACAGCTTTGCTTATTAAAGCAGAAAAGAAAATTGACTTTTTTTTTTTTTTTTTTTTTACACAAAGAAAACAACAGTATTATTAAAACCAGCAGGGATGTGTTTCACGTGATCTTTCTGATCAGTGAGTCTCTCCCATGACAGATTAGAAAATTCATATTAAATAGCTTGGCTGCAGCCCACACGTACTGAAAACAGCCAGCATAAAATGCCTATTGCACCAAAGTTCCTTGCTCTAATCAATGAGTGAAAGGGAACCTGCTGAGAGCTAAGATCCTATTCCAGTTTGGAGCATTTGCTTATTTCTAGTCCATTTTATACACTGTTTTAAAGAAAATGCTTATTAGAAGATCAAAATGGTCACCAATTCATATTTACATATAATACACAAAAACAACCTTGCAAGCAACGTATTATACTCTTCTGAAATGGCTTTTTAATTCTGACACCATATACAAGTTTGCAATACGCTCGGTTTCCAAAACATAATGGTCCACTGCAGTTGAGGTTTCAGCTTGAACCGCTCATTCCATTTTGTTTCCAAGCAATGCAAAGACTGAACTGAATTGAAAAAACAAGACACTATTTTAAAAAAACCCTAAATAAGACTCTGGTGTAGTCTGCTGCCAAGTTCAAACTTTTCAGTTACTCCAAAACCACAATGTTCAGAGCAGAAACAGAAGGTTGGCCTTAAATCCAAATAAATGCTGTAGAATGAGGGAAGACTCCTACAGCCAGTTTCAAACTAAGCACTGCCAATATACTAAAGTCAGGACCCTTCCAGACCTGGGTATGTGAAGTGAGGTATATCAAGCCATAAGGTAACTAGTTAACCCACTTGATTTTTCAGGAGAGCTAGGCACAAACTCCCACTGAGGCTAGTGGGAGTTAGATATAGGTCAGCACTCAAATGATTGAGCCACTGCTTTGATGCTCAAATATGGATGTAGAAGCTTAAAACCAGGAATCGTATATAAAAATGATATTCAGGAAAGCTGCAACTGTAGCTGGATCAGGGGCAAGAACAGATGAAATTGTTACAGAATGCCACAGAACAACCACCACGTGACAGAAAAAGAAAAAAAAAGATACCTGCTATTTTTCATGTTGGCATAACCTTTGATGGCTGTTAAGATAAAGATTAGAAAGGATGCAGCATCTTAAATATCTTTTCAGCTTACCTTATGCAGCTGTTTCAGACCTTCCTCAGTTTTCACACATGACTGTTCAACATTGTAGTCAATTCTATCCAGAACCGTTCCCTAAATAAAACGGGCAGAATAAGCACTGACGAGAGACAAGTAAATACTATAAAACGATCAGCATCAAGCAATGAGAGACAAACAGATTTCACAGAAGAGAGCTGATGGATTATGCAGCAAGCTATGCATTTTTTTAAAAGAAAGAATAGTCAAAAACAATGTTTTCTTTAAAGAAGCACTTGGCTTAGTGGCTTAAATAATGCTATTGTCAAAGACTTCAAATTGCATGTGTTAGCAGGGATCATTTCAGGGTTTAATACAGAACCAGCTATTTGGAAAGAACAGAGGATGTTTTCCAACCTAACTTGTTTCATGATCCTGGGAAGCAGTGATATTTTCTTGGTTGTTTGTCTTAACTCAAATTCCTTGTGCCAAGGATAAGAACAGAAAGCAAGGAACAGCCAAACTCCTTAGCAACACCAGGCGCTCCACTAATTACCAGAATGAGGAGCTGTCAAACCCCTGCAGAACTCACTCGTCTCAGCAGAATTGTAAAAGATCAGACATGCTTTTCTTTCTTGGAGAATTACAGCAATTTTACATACAGTAATATTACCCATAAAATACATTAACACGGTTATTGAAGCTGCAGAGCTGAGCAAATATAAGCATTGCCTAATTTGAGGAGCCCAATTTGAGATGCTTGGACCTGATTTTTCAGAGTACTTACCATTATACAGCACTTTACATGCTTAAAGCATAACTCTCATGAACTTCAATTGCAGCTGGGAATGCTCAGCACTTCTGTCAATCAGAATCCAAGATCTCAAGTTGGGCATGAAGAAGACAAGCACTCCATTAGTCATCAACTATAGAAGTCTGGTTTAAAGATACTTGGCTAGCATCTGTGGCAGAGGCAAGGATAAGATTCAGTTTTCTGAGGTGACATTCGCTTGCCTTAAACACGGCACCTTCCCCTTTGCAATCCCCTATCACACTCACTATGTCCTTCCATCTTTTGCAACAAATTAAACATGGATCTTTACTACACAACTCTGATTCAAGCCCAGAGCAAATCCATCCTATGGGCTAAATGAAGTAGGAGTGTTGTGGACAAACACAGCAAGTGATCACATGATTAAAAGACTGTGTTGTAATGCATATGCATAAAGGAGCTCATAAGGGATTGAATTCAAGTTGCACTCTTGAGGGTTCGCTTTTGCAATCTTTGACCATGTTCTTGTAATAGTTTCCTGTATGTCATTTTAAGTTAAAAAACAAAACAAAACCAAACCCCAAAACAAACTATAACGCAATTACGTTATATGGATCATACTAATATCCACAGGGGCATCAGAAGGGCTAGGATCTTTAAATCCAACATACAGGTATCTAACCTAAAAGAGTAACTGAAAATAGTAGTAGATTGTCATCCTCTATGCAGGCCAGCACAAGACAGGGATGAGAAATGCACTTTGCTAGTGCGTTTCCTAAGGTTTCCTGATGGCAGAGGAACGGTGAGATTGGGAACTATTGCAGGTTCTGAAGTGGTGTGCGCTCTTTTACTCACCTACCTTAAGTCTGATTCCTCTCTGTGTAGCCTGAAGCAACCAAAAGCTGCAAATGCTGAAATTCTTAGGTAAATTCAGTACAGAAAGATACCCAATGAAAGCAACTTCAGCCCAAACTATTAGGGCATTTGTACACATGCTTGTGCCGCACCATCAAAGGTGTTTTAGTTCAAAAGCGCACCGCCGCCATTTTCTCAGCGCTGACGTACATTTTGCCATTTATACAAATGTGTGTGATGCAGCGGTGGGCAAAGCAGAGCAACTTGCATGCAGAGCAGATAAATGTATGTGTATAAATGCCGTTAAAGTTTGGCACCGTTATAAAAGCAAATGAAAACAGGTTTTTATAATGGAAAACACAGGCAATCTTAATAAGAGGCATTACTCTTCAATCAGGACTTTTACTGTGGGTTTATGTACCTGTTCTACTATCATTGCTCCGAGGTCCCTAAATATTTCGTTGAGATCAGAAATTGACTGTACAACCTGTCGAATTTCTCGTTCCCGTTCTTCCACCATTAATGTGTTTTGTTCCACCAATACTAACTGGTCATCTGTAAAACCCTGCAGAAATGTAAGATTTAAAATGATGAAATAAAAGTAACATGAAACACTGGTAACAATATGAAAAAAGAAAGTCACAGTGCCAGATCCTTTTGGAACTCCCATAATGGCAAAATCTGTTAAGTGTACAAACTGTACCTTAAATATGTAATAGAAATGTAGGGTTGCCACAAAAAATGATATAAAGCACCATCATTTAGAGATCTTTCTAGGACAGGCAATTTAGTGTCTGAAAGCAAGTTTGTATGCATGCATAAAATCAAGAAACTGGAAAAAATACTAAGTAGTAGTAGTTATGCCCTATCTACTAAATGCTGGTGGTACAGAAGATCTCATACAAACATAGGAAGTTCGTATACAAGTACTGGAGCAGCAATTGTGTTTATTGAATCCTTTAATGTTGTATAAATATTACTATTCATCTCCCAAGGCCATTCACAAAACACTACTCATTTTCAAGCATTCTTGTGTACAGGTCATGTGAACAATATTTTTATGTTAACTGAAATAAAGCCTTACTCTTTTTCCATACAAGCTCTCCACTTAACCCCTTAGCATCAGAGCAGAGGATATGGTGCAGTGCCAAGAGGCATACTAAGCAATCCTGCTACCACTGGCATGTATAATCCCTGAAGTGCTGACGTGGGCACTTAAGCAATGCATCTGATATATAGAGTATATGGAGGTGCATATTATGGAACATGTATGAAGGCAGAAGTAAATATAAAGCATTGTGTATAAGGACTCAGTGGAAAACTTCCTTACTGAGGGAAAACCAAGCCTCAGAGATTGCTCCATGAGGAACAGTGTCAGCATCCATTTAAAACTAGACTCCTGCCAACTGATGATAATCCTCATTCCCAGGCATTGTGGAGGGAAGGGCGACAGTGCTGACTCTGCAGCTCACCTAGCCTCTCTTAGCTAAGGCAAGAAGAGGTTGGAAATTGAACTCGTGTCTCCCATGTTGCAATATCAAAGCTATTCCCTATTTCCCAACACCCTGAATGAGAATTTATGCTCCTTCTTTCAATTAGCACGTGTGTACTGAATGTATCCGAGTCACAACTCATCAGCATAAAAACAAAATCCACAGAAACATTTGTTTTAATCAAATGTCCTTAAAATCCTACTGATTTAAAATATTGCTACTAGGAAGACAATACTGTTATTAGGAAGACATTACATTGATAAAAAATGGAATTTCCATGTGGTTTGATGTACATGTCAGGCATGTACAAATCAGATGCTGATTTATTCTCAGGAGTCTGACATTTAAACCACAGTAAAACCAAAACAACCCCCCCATCCCTCTCCTCCCAGCCATTAACTTCCTTTAACAACTTCCTAACTCACCCGATCATAAAGAGTGTTGTCCTCGCCATCATCCATAAGAGGGACTGAAGTGTCAAAGAAATGCTTGGATCTTTCTTCTCGATTTTTCATACCTGAAAGAGAGAAAAGCTGGGCTGAGTATAATACTTTGACACACAAGCCATAAAGTCACTAAGATTCACTATTATCCTTTTAAAATACAAACGCACTGAATATGAATATACAATTAGTCGATTGGTGCTTTTTCAAGTAGGCTTATGAGAAAACCAGACATACGCAGGAGAGGAAAAGTTATGCAAGCAGAACAGTGTCACATCATTTATTAGGCAGATTTTCCAAAGTGACATGATCTGTATTTGAACTGACATGTACCATTTACTAATTGTAAAGTGACCAGCTTTGACTACACTTAAGGTTGATCTAACCAGAATTTGAGTCATTGAATTTCAAAAGGTTCAAGTATATTTACACCTTTGAACATTCAGCAAATTGAAAGGAGATATTTTTGTGGCTGCATCTTTAATTCCCACCCCCCCCAAAATAAATTAGTATTATTCAAAATTAAGAGGCGATGTGGGCCCAGAAGAACCTAGATTAGCTTGCAGGGCGACATATTTCCTGTCTGGCATTGTGGGCTGTTTTCTAACCAAAGAAATCCTCTTGGGAACATCTCTCCTCCTAGTCCCAATTACAAATGTTACTTGTGGTACATACAGTGTGTGGTAGAGAGAGATTTGATTAATATTCAGGAAAGAGTTTAAAATAATACTGGGTCAGCCTGGTTACAGCCTTTTGGCTATTACATGAGCAGCATACATAGCATATTGCCCATACAATTTTGTATCAATATTCTCTCTTTTGTATGGCTGTTGAGTTTTAGTTTGTCAGCTAGCAGGTATGACTGCCTGAAGACTAGGCTACCTCAAAGTAAGTTCCGTAGAGCACATTTTGTGAAACAATAAGACAGTCCACACTTTGAATGCTGACTAAGTTAGTCTGTATAGGAGAACTGGATCTCATTGATTTGTTACCAAGGAGCTTCAGATCTGTACGTGTATGACATGCTAAGTATATTTATTTTATAAATAAGAAAAATAGAGGCATAGCAAATGGTCTGAGCACAGGCTGGGAGCCTATGAATTCTAATCCCAGTCCTTACACATCCTTTGTCATCACAGACAAGTCCCTTAGCCCCCCTGTGCTTCAGTCTCCCCCACACACAAAAAATAACTGAGGGTAAAGATGTGTTAGTACCTCACAGACAGCAGGTGCTTGGCGGATGCTTACGTTTGAGATAGTCAGACTGTGTGTGCCTAAAGATGGTGGATAGGTCCTGAAGGGACTGAGCTAAGGAAGACACTACATTCCTGAGAACACGTTCTTCTTGTTCTGTACAGTTTCGTGACCTGCTTTGCAAGACCTGGACTGCTCTCTGACACCTGTGAAATAGCTGAAAAAACAACTGCATTAGTAACAAATCTGGCAAGCTACATTTCAATCATCACGTTGCTCAAGGGATTAATATTTTAAGTTTATGGGCATTGAAGGGAAATGACACTAATGTCCAGTCTGTCATTTGAATGGGTATAAAAATCACAGCACAAGGATGAAGAAAAAAAACGCTAAAGCTAAACATAAATGAGTTTTCTGTAAATTAGACTTTGCAACTGGCTTGAAGATTTCTAATTAAAAGAATTAGGGCACTTGAATTATGAATCAAGGAACACAAGAGGGCATGCAGGCAGTTCTGAACCCCAAAAATATTTCCTTAATTATATCTGTTCAGACTGGAGGTTGCAATTTCATACAGTGGTTTTGTATTTCTATAAAGCATTTGCAAATGTAAGCCAAGTCTTGCCATTCTGCTGCAAGGCAGATGAGTAGGTTATTTCAGGTGGGTCTACAAAGGCACAGAAGGACTAAGCTACTTGTCCAGGATCTTGGTGACCAAGTGACATAATCAGACACACAACCCAGAAGCACTACTTCACAATTACCTATTAAAAAACAACAAAATGGTCCTATTAAAACTCATTTATTTT
>NW_005842094.1:1334106-1343513 GCF_000455745.1 Alligator sinensis | reverse complement strand
AAGAGCAAAGTATAACTACAACTTCAGAATTGAAAACAATTAGCATCTTCTCTAAAAACACTTTCATCTGCACCTGTGTGATCTCCTGGGTAGTTATTTCTATTGCGTGTTCTTCTTCACTGCTATCATCCAAAGTAGGTCTGTTCAAATGTTTGTTGTGAAGACTGGCTAATTCTTTCATTTTCTGTTTTATCCTGGTGATATCATACTGAATCTAAAAAACAGCCCAAACAACAGAGAAAGGAAAGTGAGTAATGCCTGAGGAAAAGCTTTGACAAATACCAGACAAATAACTTATGTGAAAACATTCACAAAAGTATGTGCACTATACCAGAACAGCCAACAATCAATTTAAACCAACACATACAAACAAAGCTGACCTCCTAGTGATTGAAAACTGATGTGCCTTTTGTGGCACTGCTGCTCTTTTGACATTTTTACATTCTCAATTTAAAATCAAGTAGATTAGATTGTAATGCTTTCAAAGCAGCAACACCCAAATACGATATTGTTTTTAAAATCATATTACAACAACATTCACAAGTCCTGGGTCTAACCCAATCCCTCAAAATCAGATTTCACAGGGAAGGTGAAAAATCCAGGTCCTATCTTCACCTCTATCTCCTGGTGTTATAAAACTAAGCAAGCATAACAGTAAAAATCAAGGGGCAGAGTCCTAAACTGGCCTCTAATAATAAAGCTACAAGCAAGCTGTTTGTCCTAGGGATATAGTCTGTCTATCTCAACACACCTGGTGGGTTCTGCATACAAAGTGGTGTGACTGCAAATTTTGTGGGTGCAGCTTTTTGGAATCTGGGAACAGGATCATGTTCTAAATGCTACATGATATGCCCAATCAACATCCTCCTAGCTTTTCCTTTGGGCAGCTGTTTGGTGGCAGTCAGGACATCCTGCTCTTCTAGGAGGTACAGACAGCTTCTGAGCAGCAAGCTTTATGTCTTCACTACTTTGTGGCCTGCTCTGTTGCCTTCCTTCAAGCGGGTGCTGTAAAACCTCTGCATTTGTTACTGCTTTAACCATAAGACTCGGCTTTTGAAGGAAAACTGCTTATTCTAGAAACTTTTTTTTAATGTTTTTTTTTTATTTAAGGACTAGAAGGACAGGGCTTTCTGGTACGTGCCTCCAGGCAGCCTCCTGATATGTTCCAGATAACTCTGGAGTTTAATTCTGGGCTAACTGCAGGGATCACGCCTACTACAATTTTTGCCTCTGAATAGAGCCTTTTGAATCCATTTTCAATCTGGCATTCCAGATACTAAACTTAACTTGTTTGAAGTCTTTCCTAAATATTGATGGCAGCTGATCAAACAGCACTCAAATTTACAGAACAGAACTTGCTTCAATTAATTTAAAAAAAAATTACTATTACAAAAAACCATTAACATTACATTTGTCAAAGCTACATCATAAGCAAGTTTCTTTTATGGAGAACAATACCCAAGCACTGGGTACGACAGGGTCACCGGTCAGATCAGTGTATGTAACTTACTTCTTCCACTCCATCAACCCACTTGGGCGGTAAGCGCTTTGTTACACCAATTGCTGCTTCAGGATCTAAACTGATCCCGGACACTAGTGCCATGCGATCATCAGCAAGCTAGAGAGAGAGGAAAAGCAGTAAATTTAAGAGACAGGAAATTAAGTCTATTTAAACTATGCACAGGGAGTCCTAGTGTCTGTAACTACTGTTATTTACTCCCCTCTATAAAACCCAGGTCTATTAAAGTACTTATGTCTTGCACAGGTGGTAGACTGTATTTCTGCATGGCTGTAATTTGCTCCTTTGTGATGGCTTGTTCCTCCACCCACTAATTAGGAATGTTTCCTCCTGTCCTACCAGGGAAGAACTGCAAGAACAGATTCTAGCAGGCAGAGCTAATTCTGCCCTCTTACCCCCTTCTTCAGGGAGGGGTTCTGTCCTCACTGAAGACTCTTTATTGGCACCTTCCAGTCCTTGGAAGCCAGTTGTCAGAGGGCATTGGCTCTGTAGCTGAACTAGAGATTGGAGGAAAGGAACCCCCTGAGGCTATGGCAGATGGTTTATATTTGAAAAAACAAAACAAAAACCCAAAACCTAAGGGCAGAGGGAAGGAAGACAATCCAACCCCCCTCAAAAAATAGCAAGCAGGGAACCCAGAATTGGAACAGAATATTATTGGAACCTGAGGAATTATGCTTACGGGGCATATTTAAAAAGTGATGATATGCCTTATAATAATATGCCCACATGCATGCCCTAATCAGCTCATGCAAATGCATATTACCTCTGTCCTTCTCCCTGCCTCTGTGTTTACTGCATGTTGCAAGTGCTTGGTGCCCAACTCGTCTATAATGCTAAATCACCTTGGATGGCACAACAGTGCTGTGAAGAGACCTCACATAGCTCAGCTACTGGAAGCAGCACCTTCACTAACATACCTTCATCCAGATTTATTAGCACGAAGCACTTTGCGAATGCACCTAGACTGCTTCTGGTGCCTGCACTACTTCATTTGGAGCTAGCCTGGCATTCGCTGCTGAGCGACTCGGGGACTTAAAATTCTATGTATACCCATGGATGTGTAGCACAACTGGGCTTTGATCCTGAATATCGCCACAAATATATAGGAGCGAGGAAATAACCACACATCAAAAACAAGCTGAGGGAAATTAATTTATGAAAAAAACAACCCCCAAACCACCTCTAATGTACCAGCAGTGACATTAATGTTCCTGGGGAAGACAGCATTTAAAAACAACAGGCTAGAACTGCATTATGCTTTGCATAGCTGCAAGAACACAAAAACCTCCCCAAAGATCCTCTGTATATCACAATTCACAGGAGTTAGGTAATGTGACTAACGTAAGGAGATGTTTCATAGGTTTGAGAGAGAGTTTAATGTCATTAGGTGATGGACGTACAGCTATTTATCTCAGCATTGTAGCGGTGTTAGAACGAGGTGTTTTTCAAGAATGACATCTGAAAACAGAGTTCAGATTTTGAAGAAAGTGCCATGAGAAAAAACAGACTTGAAAACCAGAAAGGCTTTTGTTTTTTCCTCCCACCACCCTTACAGAGAACAAACGCTGCAAAGTCACAAATGCTTAGAGTAAGTGTGTGGGAGCTGTGGTTTTTACATCATGCTATCACGTGTAGGTCAAATAAACTTTGCTTCACCTTCAAGAGATATCTAAAAAAGCAAGAGAGAAGCAAAAGAGAGCACGTCTTTGCTTAGTCTGGCAAAGACTAAAAGCTCTGTTCTGATTTTGGACATCATTAATGGTGAAACATGCTCATTCATCCTCACTCTGAACTGTGTCCTCAAGGCTGGGGGTGAGCCAAGCGAACATGCACATTTATTTCTCAGCCCTATCACAGCTTCTTGGCATCCTTCTGTAGGCATCCTCCCTTTTAAAAAGCTACCTTCAACAGGGAAGTCGGACACCGATTTACAGAGGCAGGAAAGAGAGCGAGGCAACTTATTTGAATCTGTTCTTCTGAATTAAGTTAACAGCTCCGCTTAAATCACATCTAAAACTAAGAATACTGAAAATAGCTCTAATTAAGAAAGAAAAGGAACATATTATGTAATCACAAAGCGTAAGGTTCATTAAACCTCAATAGCAGCAACATAAACTTCTGAGATAATGCGAGTAGCGCAGTGCAGTAAATAATGTGACTTAGCGCTCCTACGGCACTTGTCTTTCAAGCACCTCAAAGTGCTTTTCACGCTTAAATAAAGCTTTATAAAATCTCTGAAAAATAGGTATACATGTATTGCTGATGGGGAACAGAGACATGGAGAGGCTAAATGCCCTCCCAAAAATCAGAGCCAGGGATCTGGCTGCCAGGGATTCTGGCTGCTGCATTAGGCTTTCTAATTTAATTCAGGCAATCAGCCTTCTCTCCTCTTTCGTCCAGTGATGTACTCAGTGCAACTCTCTGCTACTGCTACAAACAGAAACACTCAACTTCTGTAACTTCTACCCAGGAAATTTTACAAATGACAGACTGTAATTTTTTGGGGTTAAATTAAGGTTAAATGAGGTCAAAGAACACATTAGAACAATAGGGAGTCGGCATCATCATCATCATCTTAAAAATATCAGGAAGCTGTCTGATAATCATCCTTAAAGTTGTTTATCAAAAAGTGTCTCCTTAAAAACAGTGCTCCTGAAGGCAGGCCAGATTTCTTAAAATCATTCTGGTTAGGTAATTCATTCTGGGTTAACATCTTGTCAACTACTTAGACACAATAGCCATGCTTTATAGTTCTGCAGACAACAGGGGTACAAAGGAACTGGTTTTGGTTATAAGTTTCCCCATGTAAATACTGTACTTACTCAAATATAAGACGAGGTCCCCCATTCCCCCCAGTCAACATGGGGTAAAAGCCCCTTGTCCTAAAATTACATGCGAAGTGGAGTGGGGAGCAGGCGGCTGCTGTGGTTCGGACTGGTGTGAGCCCGGGTCAGGACCAGAGTCAGACCCATAGCAGCCTCCTACCCCTGCCTCTACTTCCCCTCTGCAGCTTCTGCCCCCTTCCCTTCTCCTTACTGTCAGGCACAGCTCAGTTCCGGCTTGGGTCTCTCCTGGGCACAGGGCACCTGCAAGCTCCGTCCCCTCCCCAGTCAATCAGCAGCACTGCATGGGCAGGCAAGGGCTGAGCTTCCATGTGCCATGCTCCAGGATGGAGCAGCCTGAGCAGCATCTGGCAGTAAGTTGGGGGTGGGGACAGAAGGAGGATGAAAAAGGTAGATTTTGGAGAGGAAGGGGCAGAGGATGTGGGGAGATGGGGGTGAGGGGTGTAGGTGGCAAGAAGGCTTCTGGGGGTGGGGGGGGGGCTGGGGTCATCTACTGATTTTCCTGCTGTAGCAGTAGGGGAAAGGAGCAAGGGGAAATTATCCTCTAATACTCATATTCTATACCTGGAAAATCGTAATACATTAATAACATTTTCATTTAGAAAACCTAATTATTGGGGGGGTTGCCTTATATTCAGGGTCATCTTATATTGGGGCAAATATGATACTTAGGCCTCAAAGACTAGCCTATTGCTTCAAATTCTATTAGGCAATCTTAGTCCTATTGAAATTTATGTTTTTGGACCGAGTCTGATGGTTTGTAAGATTAGGCACTGCAAAAGCAAGAGCATTAGTAATTGCATACAGTGAAACAATTAAATATCTCCAGAGTGTGCACAGTAAATCTGGCTGACAGCAACACTACATGATTATCATTGAAATGTCTCATGAAATCTCTTTTGCGCCGATGGGAAAGCTGCCTGATCCTTAGGTGAGGGGGGGGAGAAATCAGGCAACATCTCATAATAAAACACTTATCGCTTGACCTCCACGTGTGAGATTTAACTAACTCATGGTCTATAAAATGCACCATGATAGAACAAAACATGAAAAACAATACCTCATCCAGCTCCTGATGTGAGATTTGTTGATCCCATCAGCCCCATCCATTTAAGGGCAGCAGAGGGTAAGGAGACACACACAGGACAGAGATAGGGTATAGTCAGTCGAGAAAACATTGGAACTTTTTTTTTTAAACTTGTCAGTTTACCATGAACAAACCAGATACACTCTTAAAACATGGACAATTAAATACACTAATCTTGATTTATCTACATTAGCATTTAACCTGCTGCACAAATACATATTTTCTTTATTTTTTCCAGTTGATCGCTAAACAGAAAGAACACAACAGTTTGTTTTTTTTAATTAAGCACACATCAAAAATATAATTTCAGTGATCAAAATATCAGATGGAAAAAAGTAGTGCGAAGTGTGCACACATGAGGTACAAGAGTTTAACACAGCAATCACCATATGGCCATATTATTGAAAAATCCATCATACATTTTGAAACACTTGATTCAATAAAGAAACTGAAAGATTAAGATTTATGCACATTTTAGCTTGATATGGTTACTAGGCAAAGTGTGGAAAGACGCACACTTTACTGATAAGCATCCAGCCAGCACAAGATAAAATAGGAAAAATGAGATGAGAAAGCAGAGTGTTAAGAGCCTATTTGTGCAGAAACTTCAGCTATACTCCAGCTTTCCAACATTGCTGCCCCGTATGTTTAAAAAGTGTAGGCTAACAACTACAATGCAACTTTACCAGTAATCAAAGTGCTATTTTTGGATGCACAGAAGATTCATTGAAAAGTTAACGAGGTAAACATTATATTGCAGTTTAGGACAAAATGCTTTAAAAAGGGAAGGTGTCAAACTACATTTAATTCTTTATTCTATTCACAGATTCACTTTTAGAAATAAAACTAAATCGTTTAGGGAGCTTTCGCTATTTGCTTCTGGTTCTTCAAATGTTAGGTGCATTGATTTTATTACGGTCAGCACCAGAAGGCTAACCTGTGCTAAAGCTGAATTAAAAACAAAAACAGTTCTTTCTTAACATGGAGTTTCACACCCAGGAAGGACAAGGAGGCTTTGCTACACTGCCCTGCTAGCATGCCACAACCCTGCTCCAAGCTATATGGATGTCACTGTGATAGCACCTTGGAAACATGCTAGGGATGGCCCAAGCTAGGCAGTCTTGTCCTTCTGATGAGACAAGTATGTGATTAAACAAGAAGCAATTATGGAATAAACACCTGTCCATTATTAACTCATTTCACATATGGCAAGGAGGAGTCAATAAAGACTTTCAGTAACTGATGATCTTGGCTGCATTTGAACCTGAGAAAATAGACTCTATTCCATAAACGGTGGTGAAATGTATGGAAAGCAAAGGGCTGTTAATCTATCATCTATCCAACAGAAACTGAATGTACTTGGTCGATGGATTCCTATTCCTTCTTTTATTATGAATAACCTTTCTACATTTCAAGGCAAGTATTAAACCTTTTAGGGGTCTAAAAATATCCCAATGATGTAAAAATTGATCATTACAAATTTTAATAAGCAGCAAACAGTTCCAGACTAAGATGCACTGAAAACATATTGCCCAGTGAAATCATTCCTGTTTTATAAATTAAATTCCATAAGTAGCCAGTGTAAGGATAGGCCACTAAATTTAGCAATGAACGCAGTAGTCAATGGCAGCTCATGTACTGCATGAAACACCACTTTTTCTTACAAAAAAAATCACAAAGGCCAAGTCACTGAGAAAGAAAAGAAGACCCACATATGCTTACTAAGGCTATTCTAAATAAATGAGTCAAACCTAAAAGCAGAATGATAATTTTGTACTGATGTGGTTTTGTTTCTTTTCCAACCAGAAAAATCTGCGTGGCTTGCTCGTCAAGCGGGATGCTGCGTTACCAAGATCAAACTGCCTCTGTTAATGTGCCTTTATAAAATCCTCTTTATGCATCTTGCGCGATGATTATTTTATCGGCAATTTCAAAGCAGCCTTGGAATCTAAAGTTTTCCATCAGAGTCTGACCAGGCCAAAATTTAGAAAGAGCCCCATGAAATAAAGTGCCAATAAACCAGCAGCCTTTTGAAGTTCATGTAATGTGACACTCCACTAGAACTGAAAGATTTTTTCTTTGAAGAAGTTTTCTATCAATAAATGCTTGTCAAATATATAATTATTCAATCTCCAAATTCTGAAAATAGCATCATATAATGACACTTGGCAAAGTGCAGGAAAGAAGAGAGACAGCTTATATTTTTTCCGCACAACCACTACTTGTTCTCTTTTTACCTGACCCCCAAAAGAGACTATATCATTCCTGTTAGAGCACTTTATCACCTGGTAGCAATCTAGAGGCTGAAGTTCGTTAAGATTGTAATTCTCTTTGCTGAAAGGACAAGTGGTTACGCATGACAACAAAATGCTCTATGCAAGTATCTATTTTCCCATTTACTGGGGGAGCACCAAATTCAAGGGTAAAAATATAAGCCATCCAGAGGCACAGGTCTAGTCTGAGTTATCTTCAATTTTCAAGACCACGTACATATACACTGGCCTGATCCTCATGATTTTGCTCAAGCCGACCCCCTGCCTGCAGACCCAGATGTTCTCACGATCACATCTGCAAGCAGGATCAGGGGCTAAGTGATCTGTCATAGCTGTACACAAGCCATTCAGTTTTCCTCGCCTAAGGTTATCATTTTTCCATCCTGGAATTTCATCACCACCTATTTTAATGATGCCACGTCTTCCTACTATGCACAGAACAGCAACTGTTTTTACTATATGGCTTTGGATAAAACGCTATGCAAAACCCGTGTTTTTCTACTGAACAGAGTCCTAGCTTCAGAAAACATTAACGTGGAAACTAACAGGGGTCTGTCCAGCCGGTGTACATCGGCTTGCAAGTTCAGTTGGGGGTGTGTTCTCTCCACTAATAAATGACATACTCGGCAAGTCCTTCGACGCTAATACAGCCGTGGCACTCCAGCCTGGAGGTGTTGGTTGCAAACACAACAGGGAAGTTTCCTATTACAGGCAGTCCTCGGACTTACGACTCGACTGGTTCCTGAAAACTGCGTCTTTAGTGGAAATGTAACTCGGAACTGATTTTCCCATAGGAAACAATGTTATAAATGGGGGATTGATTCCTGAACCAAGGCCTGATACCCTATTTTCGCCAAAAATAACCCAAAATTTTGTACTCAATCAATTATAGATGAGTAATATAGCTACATTAATGTATTTATATCGTAAATAGCAATCATATGGATTTGGAAGGACTTCTTTGAGGTGACTTTGCTGGACCTTTTGAAGGGCTCTTGCCTGGAGTCTCCTCAGGAGTCCTGGCTACAGGTTTTTCTGGAGTCTCATCTGTTTTCTTAAAGAAAGCGTCCAAGGAAGCTTGGACGGACGCTCTCCAGGGACACGGGCGATGCAGTGAACGTGTTCACTGGCATGGCACGGCGTCGGATCAAGCGTTGTAAAGTCAAAACTGACGTCAGAAAGTCGAAACGGGGTGTCAATCGATAAACGCTGTAAGTGCCGAACGCTGCAAGTCGAGGACTGCCTGTCGCTCTCGGTTTCCCCTTCCTTTCCCTAATGAGACGCACGGACCGGTCTCCTAACCAGAACAGGAGACGGCACGGGCCCCAGCCGCCGTCGCACGCGGAGGAGGCCGGACTCCGCACCTGTTGTCGAACCCGCCTCTTAGCCCCCTTTTGCGTGACGGCACCAGGACACGCTCGCACCCGGCGGTGCGCTGGGGGGAAAGGCCCCGATGCCGAGATAACACAACGCAACCCCCCACACACCGCTCTGGGCCCGGGCCGCGGGAAAGCGGGTGACACGGAGGGAGCGAACAACCAGGTGCTGCAGCGGGGGAGCAGAGAGGAGACCCCGGGGCCGGGCGGGGAGGAAGGGAGTAGGATGAAGGGAGAGACTCACCGCAGCGGCCAAGCTACGTGAATGCAGAGGGCTGGAGGAGCGGGGACTACTCACTTGCTCGG
>NW_005842094.1:1330412-1333843 GCF_000455745.1 Alligator sinensis | reverse complement strand
CCCCCCGGCCCGCTCACTTCCGCCCGGTGCACCCGCCACACTCGCCCCCGCTCACTTCCGCCCGGTGCACCCTTCGCCCCGCCCCGCCCCCCGGCCCCGCGGCCGCTCCTCAGCGTTCCGCCAGCTCCCAGGCGTGCTGCCACACTCCCATCATGAGTGATCATCGGGTTGGTGGGGCTGTACCCCCACCCTTATGCCATGCATGAGCCAGCAGAGTAAAAGAGTTCAAAACGTACAATAGGCAGACACGAGTCTTTGGGTAAACCCCATCTCTTCTATTCAACCCACTCGAATAGTCAGATAAATTCTTCTTTGCAAGCTTTGGCCGAGGAGGTGCCTGTGCTGGATGCAGTGGGAAAGCAGTTTTTCCCAACTATTGGAGTGGGTCTAATAAAAGAGATTGGGTTTACCCAAAGCTGCTGTAGACCTGCACGGCTACAACCGGCACCCCCAACACGTACAATCGTATTTGAGTGAATTGATGCAGTAGTAGGTGCAAAACCCAAGTTGTTCTCAGGAAGTCTAAGCTGACGGCTGGGTTTGCTGCCAGGTATCCAGGCTGTAGCCGCGTCGGTGTAGAGCAGCGCTTCCCAAACTCTGCCAGATTGCAAACCACCAGGTGTATTTATTGTAACGGGCGCATGCAGGGTGGCCATCATAGAGAATAGTCCGCTTTTCTGCTCCTCTGTCCTCTATTGATACGAAACCCAACACCTTTATGTCCTCTATTCTTCTCTTGAAGAATATATGTATTTATTTATTTATTTATTTGCAAGGCACAAGCACCCTTCATCAGCACAGGAGATTGCAAAGATTGTAAAAGTCTCCTTTTTCTTCTTTAAGGAAAATTTTTCCGGTTCCAAGTTTTCTCCGACTTGCCAGTGGGAAGGAAAAAGTTTTGCCTGGCACATAGTGGGCCTGCTTATCAGCTTGTGCAAAGTTGAACCTTTCCTTAAGACAAAAAAAGTCACAGACTCTTAGGACTAAGAAATCAGTCTTCTGAATATGAAGGCCCACAGCACTGCTGTATTAAACCTGCCATCGGTCTGAAACCAAAGAGAAGAGAATTACTGCCCAAGTGCAGGGGGGCTGGACCCCATGATCTGTAAGGGCCCTTCCAGCCCCTAACATCTATGAAACTATGAAACCAACCAAATCAATTCCCAATCTGTGAGTCAGTCAAGAATCAAGTGTGGCCCTACAACCAGCAAACACCCTCCACCCCCGTCTGGGGCTTCATATGTTTCCAAATCCTTTGGCGGACACCCTACATGCAGGATCCAAGGCCCGGGAGCCTGGACATCCTCCCAGGCCCAGGAGCTTGAGGTTCGGATGCCCCCGAGTTTTGCTTGCCCTCACCCGTATGGCCCGGGGGCAAGCTAGGGAGGAGTCTCCCATTTCCGTAAAGTCGGTGCGTCGCTGAAATCCTCCCGCTGGAAGCTGCCCAGCAGGAAGGTAACTATGAGGCTCTTGTACGTAGACTGGTCTGCAAGGAGACAAGGGTGCAATCCTCCGTTACACAGTGCCGTTTTAATTGTATTACCTCAGTCAGGGTACTTCCCCTGCCACCATCATGGTCCTGGTGTTTCCTCTGCCAGGTAAGCATCAGCACTTTCTTAGGACTGCTGGCTTCAAAATAAAAAAATGCTTCAGCTTGGAGGACCCATTTCTTACTCAATCACTGGCGAGTTATAGTGAGCAGTATAAAGTACAGGCACCCCCCGCTTAATGCTGTTTCACTTACCGCTGTTTTGCTATAACACTCATTTTAAATTGATACCTGATTTCACTTAGCTCACATCGAGTCCTGTTATAACACTCGCGGTCGCCACCTTGGGTTGTCAAAAACTTTCTGTTTCACCTAACTCTCGTTTCACTTAAAGTTCAGTTTTTCAGGAACCAATTAAGAGCGCTAAGCAGGGGTTGCCTGTAAATAAGAAAAATTCTTATTTGCATACTTATTTTTTTCAGTCTACAATAGTTTTTCAGCAAATACAATCATTTTGAACTTCCAAGACGATCATTTCATATTTAAGGCCAGGCAATGCTTCCAGGGTGGGCTGGAACAGGGCTGTCTGACCTACCTCAGCCATAGATCATGAGTGGGAGGAGGCTGTCAGGCTGTCCCAGGGTCCCCCGATACCTGGGCTTCCCCAGTGGTGGCATAACCCATGGGGTCATGCTTGTGGGTGTAGTAGACCATTGTCTGCAGGGGCCGATCTCCGACCCCAAAGCAGGAGCCTGCCCTGGAGGGAAACACCCCAGGCTTTTAGTGTGAGGGCTGCCACCAACCCGGCCTTGCTCTTCATGGTGGAGCGAGGCACGGGGACAAAGGCTGCGGTGTGTTAGCAACCCTGGGAGCAAGAGCTGGGCAACTCACAGACTTGGCAGTTCAGGGGCTGAGCTGGAAAAATAAAAGATCATTTAGCGTTTACCCAGGAGGAAGATGCTGAAAATAAACAAGTTCTGGTCATTGAAACATGAAGATTAGGGTTTAGGTTATTTAACTGTTTTCTGCCCCTTTTCTCCTTTGTCATCTTCATCCCTGAATGTTTTCAGTGGTTCTGAAACTGCCCCTCTCACATGTGCCGTCTGCCTCTCCCCCCCACATCTGCTTCTCCTGCTCACTCCACCTGTATAAAAGCCATGAGCTGTGTCCAACTGGCTTTAAAAATGATGAGAGAGAAACTAAATAAATATAGTTGCCAGCATATTTGCTTTAAACACCAACTTTCCTTTGCAAAATGAGGGCAAGAAATATCTACTTTTAAATGCAAGTGAAATCACAGGAGCTGGGGCTTTAAAGAACCGCCGTGTGTTGTGAGACTGGGGATGATGGTGGGACACTCAACTGCAGGCTGTAAACTCATGTTTAAAATGAAGAGAAAAGAGAAATGGAGAAGTAGCTCCTTAAGCAGGCCACAGTCAGGACAATTTTGGGATTCCTGTCACAGGGGCTCATTTTAAGTGTGGGAGAGGTTATTTACCAATTAAAACAAAAACAGCTACTTTGAAAATTTAAATTAAAATTTTTCACAATATGGTGAAGGCACTTACCATATTCACATTCTCATTTTCCTGAAAAATTAGATTATTGTATCTAACAGTTGGGATTGCCATACAGGGATGAGTGCAAAGAAATACTCTGTTGCCAATACAAGATATTTCAGGACTGTCCTTGGACAGCTTTTTTGCCTCAACTTATTGCCCCACAATTTTTCAGGATGGTCCTGAATTTGGGGGCTGTGTTCCTATAGAGTCCCATAAAATTAGTTCAGAACCAGCCAGCCCCATCAAATGTTACTGTGATGGTAGGCAACATCCTGCCACCTCTACTGCCCAGTTGTCATGTCTAATTTGCTCTGCCTCTCACTAGATAAAACATTATCCTGGCATTGTGGGAATGTGGCTGTTCTGTTGCTGGTTCAGCA
>NW_005842094.1:1322204-1330317 GCF_000455745.1 Alligator sinensis | reverse complement strand
TTCAGCAGGCAGTCGGGGTTTACTTGAACTAAAAGTACTGTAATATAACTACCTTCATATGGTGCTGTACCTGAACTAATTAATTTTGCATTTCCATAGAGCTAATGAGCTTGGGCTCAGCACCGCTTGGACACAACTATTAGTGTTTAACTGTTCTGCTGAGAGTCAGAGCTAACAAGTCTGTTATCAGCATTGCACTGAAGTGCCTACATTAACAAGAAGAACCAGAAATGGTGCAGACTGTTTCTGGTTCCAGAGGTTTGTTGGACATCTGAGACCATGTCCTGGATTTTGCTTGCCAAAAGTCAGGTCTCTGTAAGTGGGAAGGGCTAGAAATTTGGAATTTAACAGGGAAATAAGCCCCAGTCCTCAAAGACCTAAGCATGCTCTTAATTTTCCACGGTCTGGCAAAAACCTGTTCTGATTCTGATTGAATTATAAATGTTAAAAAAACCCAACATTTTCTCCATGCTGTAATATTCTTTATGCTGCGACAACAGGTGACCGCAAATGTTCTTCCAACTGTTTTTGGCACTGAACACGTAAGTGTGTGTAAGTTGAGTGGAATTTCTCTTGCTGCAGGTAATCTCTCAGCAAATCTTTAGTTCTGGATCTATGTACCTGAGAAAGCTGGCTGGGATTTTGTGTTCAGAGGCGTGATGGATGGGATTCTGTCTGCAATGAGGCTTTGTTCTATGCCATCCTGGAAAGGGCATGTTGTACATTAATTTTGGCATTTCCTAACATGTGACAACTTCATTTTGGAAACCTTAAATTTATTTTCATGTGTGGTTGTTTCCCTCCCTTTTTCTTTGACTTCTCCATTTACACATGCGCTGAAGAGCTCAGGATGTGAATGTGAAGTCAAAGGTGCAAACACTGTCTCAAACTCAGATCCGTGGCAAGAGGGAAGAGCTCCATACCTAAGCAAATAAATAGCAACCTCAGAAAATATGCTAGGAGTAAGCAGAGAACTTAAAAGAAACAAAGGTTGCTCTAAGAAAAGTAAGTTTTCAAAATCAGAAAGTGTAAGATAAAGTGAAAATTGCCAAAAGGGAAGCTTGGAAAGGAAATCAAAACACATAGCAAAGGGTTCTTCACACACATGACTAAAAAGAGAATAAGGAAAGAAGGATTGCTGCTGTGCTTCACTGAGGATGAGATAAAGATGAAAGGGACTCTAGGATTGGCCCAAAATTAAATGAGTATTTTTACCTTGGTTTTCCATAAGAATGATGTTGAACATGGGAGCGAAGAGCAGTATGGCTAATGGGAATGAGGGCAGGGCAAAGGAAACAAAAAATCTCTAATGGGGTGTGGAGGAAGGGGAGCAGAATAACTTATATCACAGATTTCTAGAAGAACTGGCAAATGAAACCAGCACATATCAGCCAAAGCATTTCCAGTAGAGGGAAGGAAGTATTCACACTACTGTACAAGGCACTGTTGCTGGTCACTGTGTTCAAGAAAGATGCATTTAAACTGGAATGGGAGCAGGGGAAGGCTCCTAAAATGATCAGGAGAGTGGAGAGCCTATTTTAGGAGAGGAGACTGGAAGAGCTTGGGATGTTTTGTCTAGCAAAATAAAGCTAAGAGGGATTTGACAGGCATCTCTACATACACTGGAGGTGCAGAACACCATGGAAGAAAAAAAACTATTGAAGGGAACCACGTTGGCACAAGAAGAAACGTGTTTAAATTGTGTGTGAATAAAGTTAGCTTGGAAATTAGAAGAAGGTTTCTAACAGCGGGAGGAGTGAGGTTCTGGAGCAGCCTTCTAATGCGAGAGCGCACCAGGGGCAAAAACTTAACTGATTTTCATATGTAGCTTGACCAATTTGTGAAAGGGATTACATGATCTCGTTGCCAATACTAACAGAGGTTGGATTTGATGACCCAGGAGGTATGTTCCCAGCTTATGTTCCTTTGATTCCTAGCCCCCTGGCTTCTCTGATATCACAGTTCACTGTTACGCTTTGCTGCTATTTGAGCATTTCTCCTTCTTTTGGCTTCATCTCTGTGTCTTTAATGTCTCGCTGCCCTACTTACTGAACAATAATACAGTAGATGCTCTATGTACTCACACATTCCTCCACCCGCATCCTCTCCCACAACTAGGGCCTAATCCAAAACTCATTGAACTTGGTGGGAACTTTCCATCTACTACAATGGACTTTATATGAGACTTCTAAAGAAAGCCAAAAATACCCCTGTTTCAGCTAATAACTCTATTTTGAGGCAAAGAGCTAAGCAATTTAAAAAATGGTTAGATAATTAGAGCCACATTTTCAAAAGCCCACTTTAAAACTGTGCAGACAAGCATTTGCCTCCCCCAGTCCAATTCCTAATGGAGAACCACCCGCATCATAAAAATCACCGTCATTATCTAACTATTGAGGCTAAGACAAGGGCATTCAGATCTCATGCTTCAGTGATCAAAACATGGGTTAGAAAGGAAAGCTCCCCCACTCGCATGTTCCTGTGCATAATTGGGTAGGTGCAGTAAGGGGGAGAAGCAGGAGCATTGCAATTCTCTGAAGCATGAGCTATTGGCCTGTGCCAGAGGCATGATGCTGGACTTAATGGACCAATTAGTCCCACTCAGTATGGCCAAGCCTACACTCCTTTCACAACTAGGACCCTCGTTGGCAACCTTAGCAGAGGGAATGAGCGGAAGTGACTGGTTTCACTCTGTGCCAGTTGGAGGAAATCCCTTTGGACAGGAGTGGGGACATGCTGGAGGAAGCTGACATTGCTCTTACACCTGTTCAGAGGGAGAAGATTTGCAGAGTCCAGGGCTGTTGAGCTCTCCGCTGTCATAAATATAACACATTCATTTGAGAAGTTAAAGCAGCACCTTGCTTTGGCAGAGAGTAGAGGCTCCATCCTTCACTTTGCAGATGGATATTCTGACAAGCTCTCTGTAGGTGGTGCTCTGGAGTAGCGAAGTGCCACAGGGAAACTTAATGAAATCTCCTTAGTTTCTAGTCCTCCACCGTATTTCAGCTTTCTTAAAGAGAACTGAAGGAACTGCCCATAATATCTTTATTTTGCTGAGCTATAATTAAAATGCACCCGTTGGAAAGTTACATAAATAGAGGAAAATGGCTATTGCTTCTGTGTTCTAACCACAGTCCTATTTCTTGTCTCTCACTGGAAAAACCCAATAGAACAAGCTGTCTTCTCATATGATCTAAGCTAACTAGAATTTTAACAGCAGATTGTAGGAGTTAGAGAATAAGAATCTCTAGGGGAAACACTGAGTAGGAAGCATTTAAATACAGAAGTAGAAAAATGTAATTTTTCAAATTGGGCCCTGGGTCTGCTCCTAATCTACATTCAAAAGCCCAAATGAATTCAGTGGCACTCCTGGACACAGAAAAATGACAATAGCAGTCTACTGGTGTTTCTTATGCTTCCACTGAAATGCAGTCAAATATGGGGTGGAAGGCAACATATATTTAACAATGTGCAGGAAATGAAGACGAGAATGCTATATCTGACTGGAGCTGCATAGGAATGTAATGAATCAGAATTAAATTGCCAAATTTGGTCATTGTATCTCAAAATGAGATTAAAGTCCTCATGGCTCACATACCTGAGTTGATAAAGCACCCTGATTAAACAGATGTTAGACTGATAGATATGTAAACTCTTAGGAAATCTCTCATAAAACTCTCCTGCCAGCCTAACAATGCATGCGTACCCAATGTAAAGGAGCAGCTTCTTTTGTGGAAGCTTCTCTGTGTAATGTTAAGTCCCTTGTGCGATGTTATGATGCATCTCTAACACATTGTCACACATTGCAGACCATTAGTGCAGCGACGTATAGCCCAAGCCCTCTCCAGTTTCATGGCCTCCAGTTGAGTACTTCCACTGAAACCATTTGGAGATATCCTGGATTTTAACTGGTGGAATGGATGTCAGGATGGGTTGATGTTCTTCATTCTTTTTTTGTACAGTGCCACGTATACCTAGTTGCATTACTTATTGAGCGTATCTACACGTGCACATTTAATGTGATTAGCCTGATTTAAGGCATATTAAGGGAGCACGTCTACATGTGTGCACCCTTAATGCACCTTAAAAATGGCAATGTAAGGCTATTTGGGCCCAAATTTGATACCTGCATAAAGCAGGCATCAAATTTATGTTGGAATAGTTAAATTCATTAGCGAACATATAGATATACTAATGCACATTAACATGGTGTATGTCCATTGACTTGGGACTAACTTTAGTCCCAAGTTGGTCCGCACACCAATGTTAATGCACATTAGCATGTGCATGTGTGGGCATGTGCTTAAGTTGCCTTAATGTGCATTAGGCTATTGTGCATTAAATTTAGGTGTGCGTAAAAACACATGTGGACATGCCCAGTGTCTTCAGATTGAAACCTGATGCCTTTCTGGAAAATATCCTTTAGTTAGAAACAAGGTATTGGACTCAGCAAAGGGGTAACTAGGTGAAATTTACTGACCTGTGATATACAGGAGGCCAGACTAGATGCTGTAAAAGTCTCTTCTAGCATTAAACTCTATTAATTTGCAACAATAAAAACAGATAAGTGATGATAAAAATGGACAACCATTATTAATATTACATGCATCCAAACTTGCTGTTGTTAAAGTCAATGGCTTTGCTTTTTCGCCATTTAAAGAGCTTCATTATTGCCATGACTTAACAGAAGCGTATGGCTTTATAGCACTTTAAAAATGAGTACAGTGCTTTAAATTAACCCTTTTTAAATGAGGTTTTAAATTCGAAGTGCTGTATTTAGCAACCTACAGCACTTTAAATAACTTCTGTAGCCTGGTCTAATTTCTGGTGATCTTGCCAGTATCCCAGGAGACCCTGCGTGGCTGGGGACCAGAGGCTTGACGCAGGGCTGTGTGAGAGCTACTGCTTGGCCTCATGGCAGACATGGTGCCCACTGCCAGCAATGGGAGGACACACTGCAGGCGGGACCCTCCTCCCCCGCCAGCCCCTGCATGGCTGAGGATCAGATACTTGCATGGCTCCCCTCCACCAACCAAACACTGCAGGTCTGTCACGTTTAAGAGGACTATAACTTCATAGTGGTGTAAAAAGTGCTCTACATTACAGTGCTGTAAACATGCATGGAGCACTTCTGCACACTGACTAGGAAGCGTAAGGTTATTTACATATTCCCATGGGTGGAAATGGTGCGATGAAAAATAAAATGATGGATTTCCCAATTTTCATCTCACACCAATGAAAACAGGAATAACTTCACTGAAGTAAATGGTGTGCAGTGCAAATGGTGTGAATCACTTTTCTAGCCATCATGCTCACTTGTTTTAAAGACCCACTAGTCTGGCTTAGACAAATACATTACTTTGGGGTGGGTTTGTAAAGGGCCAAGGCTGTGATACCCCTTCTGGTACCAAGAAAGCCTGGTCATGATAGTTCCAGGAGCTTTAGATGTACACATAGGGAGAGACAGCGCACGCCCGAGAGAGTTTATAACCTAAACAAATAGGAAGTATTGTTAGCAAGACCCAGAGACAGTCCATAAATGACTTGCCCATGGTCAGACAGGATGAATGTCAGAGCTGGGATGGAGCCCAGAAGGCAAAATTATCATCGTCTTGCAAATGGGGAAACCAAGTCACAGAACAGTTACTTGACTTTCCTGAGTTCACATAAGTGTCTATGGAAAAGTCAGGAACAGAATTTAGATGGCCTGAGTCCCACTCTCCTGTCTCTGCCATCAAATCAACCTTACTTATTAAGCAATCACATGGAAGATTTCTCAGCAGGAGCAGGATTTAAGAGAAATGATAGAATCAGAGTTGGAAGCGACCTCAAAGGTCATGTAGTCTGACCTTCTGACAGCAGTTGCAAATGAACAGGAAGCCTGCAGCTGGATTAGTCAGAAAGACAACTGCAGATTCCAGCTTCCCCTGTGGCTTCAGCCCCATTTCTGCTATGATCGTGATGGTCAGCCTCCGAAAGTCTTTACCTCTTAACATTATAATGTTCGTTCTGCTAAAGAGAAATTCAGAGAGCAGAAATGCAGTAGGTTGTGGCTGGAAATTCATTCTTACAATATCACTTATTTAAAAACAGGTATCTTGCAAGCAGTTAGGAAACAGTCAGACAGATGGTTTTTCAAATTAGTAGCATTTGAACCACTGAAAATACCCAATGAAACAGCAAAGGGGCTTAATTTCAGAAAGACTACATCATGTACATTGTCCTGTAATGTGCAGAAATAGTCTGACTCTGTTTTATATTAAATAGCATTTAATCATCCATCCTTCTGGGACTGAGGGGAAAAAAGGAATTCATCTTGCCAGTTGGCAGTGGCTGTTGTGAGCAGCAGAGGGCATGCAAGAGCAGTCCTCTAGCTTGCAAATCAAAACTCTCCTGTTCTTGATGTTCCTTTAGAGCTCTAAATATTACATTTCTTTATGAAGTGGTGCCAAGTGGCTAGAAAATGGGTATTCTCAAAAGACAGAATCTTAGATTTCCAAACCGGCTTTAAGTCACCCCAGATTGCTGCTTGCAGCTGACATAGCATTGCCAAGATGCTGCCCTGCAATGGTGCGTACAAGCGTCAGGAATTGTAATGATAGTTTCTCTCTGAACATCTGAATCTGGAATGGGCTCCCAAGGGAGGTGGTGCTCTCCCCTACCTTGGGGGTCTTGAAGAGGAGCCTGGACAAGCACCTGGATGGGGCCATCTGACCCCAGCGCTCTTCCCTGCCCAGGGCAGGGGGTTGGACTCAATGACCTACTGAGGTCCCTTCTGACCCTAACAACTATGAAACTATCTGGGTTCTTCTCTAGCACCATCAATGACCTTTTACTAACATGAATTACAACCCCATGGAGAAGCAGGTGACTCTTATGATCTCTGTTTTACAGGGAAGGACACTGAGGCAAAAGGTGCTTTCAGGCCTGAATTTTGCCCCAAGTTTTCCCAGTATGATTCCACTGTAGATGTAGACTTCATGTGTGACCTCGAACAAATCACTTCATCGCTCTGTGTTTCAGTTCCCCGTCTGTACAATGAGGATCATAGCATTGCACCCTATCACTTTGGTGTGAAGTGAATGTGAATACATTAAAGATTGTGCGGTGCTTCTCAGTCGCACGAGTTAACAACTCTAGGCAGAACCCAATGGGTTTGAAGCAATTAATGGGGACAGAATTGCGGCTGGGGTCGGGTTGTCTGAGGCCTTCTAAGTAAAATTTAGCAGCTTTGCCCATCTCCAAGCTAGGTTTCCTGACCCCAGATGAGGTACTAGGAACCCACAAAACCATTCCTGCTTTTCCCCTTCTCCCCTGCCACACCAACGCAAGCTAAAACAGCTGCAAATGCCTTGTGGCTGGAGATATGCTGAGTGGTCTGGCAGAAATTCCAGCAGAGGCAAAGATCCCGCCCACCCGTACCAAGGGCTCTGTGCCACCTGCTGCCTCTGAGCACGCTAAAAGCTAATTTGCTGGAAATTGCTGTCTCCATAAATATCAGGCAGCCAGCAAGAACAAGGGCTGCTGGGATTGTATCGCTGCACTCCACTTCGTCATGGGAAATACGAGGTGATACACAATGTGCTGGCATTAGGCAAAGGAGTTGTCTGCTGATGTGTGACACGCTTGAGGCAAAGCTGGAAAATGTGATCTTTTCCTGTCCGTGGTCTCCTCTGCACTGTGGTAACACACGCTTCTCTCAGTTTGCTTGTGGGTATTTAGGGAAATGGGAAAATGAAGTATGCAGGCCAGAGACATCTGCAGTTCGTGAACTCAGATGTGTCAGACTGGCATGTGCCTGTGGGACCTTTCAGTGGAAGGCCCATTGGTTTGTAAAGATCGGTTCATGTTGCAGCTGGATTATCTTGGATAAATAGAGAAGGTCAAATTAATCCCTGGTGCAGTGCAGTGGAAGATGAAGGGAGTTGAGCTTTTCAGCAGTCTTACACCAGGAATGAATTTTTCCAATTGAAAGCCTGGCTCCAAATCCAGTTAGAAGTTTCCTAGCTCTGACACCCTCCTACGCCTGTGTGGGCAGCAGTAGGTTTCCTGTCTTTTAATGAAGCAGCAAACGGCCTGGTGGCACTTGTGCTTGAGTACGTGTGACATTAGA
>NW_005842094.1:1301247-1322173 GCF_000455745.1 Alligator sinensis | reverse complement strand
GGAAATGTCCTGCGTTCTCCTGTTCCAGATGTGATGGCAAGAGCAAATCCTACACTTCTTTTGTTTCCTGCTTGCTTTCTGCTGCCTTGAGCCAGGCAGCACTCATTAGTGCAGCATGCGAGGGGGACTAGGAGGAGGCTTTTCCCTCTGCCTCCCTCAATGCTACTATACGTTTTATTCTTTTATACTTTTTATTCTTTTATTCCTTGCCCCTTCACTACAGTAACCCCTACCCATTCCTCTCAGGCCCAGACTACTGCTGTTCTACACACACAGAAAGCAGCATAGCTACACTCACCCTTTCTACAAATAGCTGCACGCACCTTCCCACTTGCTTCATTTTATAATTGTCCTCTGTCATGTGAAGTCCATCCAGATCTGTTCCTATCCATTGCCCTCCACTTGTTTCTGCTGCATGTATGAAAATACTGGTTTCCTGTCTACTCAGCACCTTACCTCTGTTAGTGCAAGAACCACAGCCTTCTTCCATGGGCTGGGCTTTCAGAAAGGACCAGCTGCTCCCTAAGTATCAAAATACATCACCAGATTTTTTCTGAAAACTGGGCTATAAGTCTCACTGTGAGAGATGCTTGATTGTGAGTACTTCATCACTTGTTCCTCATGTCCACCTCAGTCCCTTTCCATCTCTTTTCCACCTGCTGTTCATTTCTCTCTCTCTGTCTCTGGAGCTGCATCCTCTACCTTTGTGAGGAATAGAGTTACATGCCAGTGCAGTGCCACGTAGAGATATTTGAGCCAGCTCTAAGCAAGCTATCTTGGGTTAGAAGTAGGAGTGTTAATGTGGCTTCCTTCTCAGCAGGATAAATTAGCATCGTGCCATGTGGACCTAGCCAAAGACTCTGTATTGCCCAGTAGTTTCCAATGCACTTAAGCATATGACAAACAATGCAGCATTCACATCCTACACAAAAGCTATGTCCATGCACATTCTTTTTTATTTGGGAGGGAAAGCTGGAGAGTGAGGACAGTACTTGGGGCGAAATAATGGGGATGCTATGAAGAATTCCTGTGGGAGTCTCTGCACACAGAACTAGACTGGGGAATAGCAAATCCAGCATGGTACAGGAGTTTATGGATCCATAGTTCTTATGATCTGGGTCCATGGCTATGTGAGAGGCCTCATGCAACTCTTCCTGAAGCTGGGAATCTTCCCTTTGATCTCAATCAGGGCTCTTAATAAACTAAATGAATGCTGCTTGTAAGCAAAAATGAAAGAGGGGTGAACTACAGAGAAAATGGTAGCTTCAATTAATGGGAATACCGTGCCTATAGGGGCATGCAGTACCATAGCAAAGGAGGGGCGAACAGGGCGAACTCCCTTAGCGCCAAAGCAAAGGGGTGCCAACAAGCGGCTTGTTTGTACAGGGATGGGGGGCGGCTCCTGCCTCTGTGTGCACCCCTGAGCAAGCATGGGGATGGGGGTGGGGGGTGCCCCTCGGATCTGTGCGCAAGGCGAGGGCAGGCTGCTGCTGCAGACTTGCCCTGGGCACCAAACTTCCTTGCTATGGTACTGGGGTTTTGCTGTGAATGCAACTATCCTTCCCCTCATCTCTCCCTCCCTTCATCCAATCCCATGTGTTCCTGCTGTTCAGGTATATTTTGGATGAGCTGGAAAGGAAAAACAGCTCTCTGTTTAGGTGCATCCTACCAACCATCTCATCAGCGTATTGCTCAAACGGTGGCTCTCCTGTAGATTTCTCATTTAATTACTTGCAAAAACTGCAGAAGAGGAACAGTGCCCACAGGGTCATATGCTCCTGCCAAGACTTCTGAAGGGAAAGGACAGCAGGTAATGCTTGCTTGAGCAGCTAGCTGCCTGTGCCTGGTGATCTGCCTCTATTACTGTTGCCTTTCATTATCCTCTCCTGCAGGTGGCACTGCTGACGCTGTAGTGGTGGGTTAACACCGTCCATCATACATCCCCCAGGAAAATTCCCTAACACAGAACATCACCAATCTGGACCTGAACCTGCACGGTGTCCTCACTGGCACTAGTAGCCAGTCCTTTCTGGATGTCTTGATGCCAGCTCTTTCAGTCTTGCTTTATTACTGCCCTATGTACAGGACAGTGATCATGTATACACCCAAAGGTGAGATGTCTGAACAAGGTACGCATGTGTTCGTGCATCTCGCCTGCACACACAGTTGCACAGAGGGGTCCCACAGATCATAGATCTGCTGACACTACTGAAATGCACTGGCCATTTTTACTCACCATCATGCAACCAAACTGCACGCACAGTTCCTGCATGCCGCTGGAGATAGCGGCAACACGGGTGGGGATAGCCGCGATCACAAATGACCAGTCATGGTCACTTTTCGTGTGTGCCTCTATATTCATGGGCCTCTAGTTATTGGCCCAGGCCCAATATGCCATGGGCTGATAATGGCATATTATCAGCCCATGGCTGATAATTTCTTGGGTTTTTTTAATGCAGAAACTGAACAGAAAAATCAGCAAGCACATGTGTGCGTGCGCGCGTGTGCGCACGTGCATCCTTGAGAAGGATAGTTGCTTATTTATATAACAGAAGTGTCATGTAACAGCCGCTTGCTTTGAAGAACAAAGGCTTAATGAATAATGCTCAATTAAAGCCTGCAGAGGAGAAAGGCAAGTGAGAACGGCTCTAGGTTTTCTCCCTGTGCCTGGCTTGTTTCACATGCATTTTTTAGGAGTGTCTCTGTTTAAACAGAAGAGTTTTATTTCGTGCTTCAGGGTAAGATTTTAAGAAAAGGACACCTGGAAATGCAATGGTAGAATAATGCTCCTCAAAACGCACGTGCATATCCATTTGCCACTTGCAGAGGAACCTGACATCTGTATGTACATGCACGGCAGCAACAGCCGTTGCATACAAATTGCTCTCCCCTGGTGTTTACAGCTAGGCTGTGTTTAGAGGAAGTGGTTAGAATATTAGCCTGGCACTCAAGAGATCCAGCTTGACTTCTTGGCACAAGCTTCTTGTGTAACCTCAAGCAGGTCACTTGGGCCGTGTCTGAGGCTCCTCCATGCCCCGGCCAGGAGCACCGCTGTGAAGCACACCCCACCCCACCATGCCTCTCCGGCTGTGCCAGTTCCCAGAAACAAGGCAATAGAGCCACCTTCCTATGGCTCTGAGCACACAACAGCAAGCGCACCCAGCACAGGCCCCCCAAGAGCAGTGCTGGGTGTGCGCTCAGCGCTGGGCTAAGGCAGTCGTATGGCCCCATTTCAGGAGCTGGTGGGAGTGAATGGGCAGGGCATGATCCCCTAACAGGGGCAGGCAATTATTTCAAGTGGAGGGCCGCTTACTGAGTTTTGTCAAGTCATCGAGGGCCTCATGACAGGCAGCCAGGGACAGATAAATATTAATTTTATAATTTTTTTTAGGGGCCCCACGGGCCAGATAGAATGGCCTGGCGGGCTGCATCCAGCCCACGGGCCATATTTTGCCCACCCCTGCCCTAGGACATTCCCAGCTGTGGCACAGAGATGGTGCAAACATGGCCTGCGTCCCTCTGGGCATCATCACTGCCTTCCCTCAGTTGTGGTGTGAGGTTACATCCATCATTTGCAGATCCCACGGCTGGTAGATAGGCTGAGGAAAGGGGCTGAGGCGCTCTGTCCCGGCAGGGGCCAATCTGGCTCACTTAGAATAGGGCTACTTGAGGCACAAAGCCACAGCAAGAGCTGTGTCAATGCTGGGCTCCCCTTCTTCCACACTCATACCCACTGTTGTGGGGACTGTTGGAGCAGGTAGCTCCGTCATGTTTCTCAACATATAAAGCCTTGTCGCTTGGGAGGTGTGGCGAGGGGAAGCTTCTTTGTTGGGTGAAGGAAGAGAGTCTCTCTGCCTTTTGAAGTGACTCAGACCTCACACGATCAGGAGTTTAACTTCACCTTGAATGCTTTTTTCTGAGAGGGAAAGACGGAGCCGGGAGAACGCTGTGGGACAAGTGAACACAATGCATCTGCTGCCTCCAGATAAGCTCTGGCTCAGACGGGGAGTCGAGGGCCAGAGCACTCATTCAGCCTGTTTTGCAGATGGGCGCCTTCCCCCGGAGAGCAGGATGAATACATAGTATTCCCATTTTGCAGGTAGGAAAATAGAGGCACAGACAAACTAAATGACATATGCAAGGCTGGGCAGCAAGCCAGCAGGAGACCCAGGGAACAACCAATGTCTAGTAACTTCATGCAATACCCACAGGACCAACCTGTCCACCTGCTCATATCCATCTCTCTGGTGTGGAGATGCCAGTGGTTCCTGGCATACCATGAATGACCAAGAGGGGAAATTCTGCCAGGATCCAGTTGTCTGAAGCATAAGTTGTAGTGTTCAGTGGCTGTTAATTGTGGGCACGCATTGCTAAGAGGAGCTACTACCTATTTTGAAGCTGTTTGTGGGCTCTAGAGCCAGCTGTGCAGCCAGCACCTTCCACCCACCCCACACCACTGTGTCAGGACCAGAGTTTATCCAATAAATAGAGGTGTCCCTTCACCCACCACTGAAACGCAGCCATCTCCAGGCTATTACATGTCATAGGATTTACCAGCACTACTAACTGGCTTACGACAGTCAAGAAAGAGAGAATTTGCTTAGACACTGGGGGCCAAGTCCATCCCTGGGGTAGATCTGGTGACTTTAGTGGACTGTAACAGAGTTCAAGTAGAGGCTGCTGGCTTTGGGGGCAAGGACTGATTTTGTGCTCTTTGTTGGTATACACTTAACAAGCGGTGTCTGTGCTGGGACTGGGGCCCCTGGGTGCTATGGTCATGCAAATATTCTTTCCAAAACATGGAGAAACATCCTTACCTTTTGTCTGCACTGTGGATTTTCTAGTCTGAAATATGCAAACAACCCCACAGCCATCAGAAAGTGTTTGTGCTGATCATCTCAAAACGATCTCTCCTGTGCTGGGTTCTTAAACTGGAACCCATCACCAGGGTACATGAGCACAAAAAACCTGATGGGGTTAAGTTTCCTGAAGAAAATCAGACTTTCTCCGGCTGAGGAATTATGTTCTGGGCCCCTGATAAAACCATTATATGGAGATGAATAACTCATGTGGTTTTATGCTTCCTTTCCCTGAAATGCCATTATAAGAACATCAAACACTTTTGTGTTTATTCAAGGGAATTTCCTACCAGGCTCTGTATGCAAGCAAAAAATGGGGCAGAAAAGGGAGCTGGGGCTGAACTATGCTGCCAATTCACAGTGTCTGAGTGAGAGCTGACGAGCCAGGCTTTTTGCCTCATTTAAATCCATTGGTGGTACCATGAGGTGCATGCAGAATATGTTACCTAGTGCGCCGGGCTGAAAGACCACATCAAAGCCTCAGGCAGATCAAAGATGAAGCGACAGGCACCTCCGGCTGGCATGTCTGTCAGACCTTTCCCTCTCTTTGTTTTCCACTTGGAATCTGATAATGCATCCTTTCAGGATCCAGCATCCTGCAGGGCACAGGTAGTATGGAGCGTGCATCTCTTCACTGTCATGCCACATGGGGCATTAAGTTTCCAGAGCTTAGCTCTTTGGGCTGGGAATTATGAAAGAGGCCAATTGCTATATGAAACCCCCCGAAACTACTAAACTGTAGATCCCAACTACTAAACGATAGATGTCTGGAGCAACTCTCTGTAGCCACCTATGGGATGGTGCTTATGGGATGGTGCTGTAGAGAGTTGTTCCAGACATTAGAGGCAGAGAAAAGGTCTTTGAAGATAAGTAGAGTAGGTTGAGAAATTTTTGAGGAAACAATATTTCCTTTCCAGTTTGACAAACTTTCGCTGACTCCAAGAGGGTGACTGCTGGGCAGGCAGGTGTCCCCTTTTGCTGGGGAAGCTCAGCTGAGGACTCTCCCCTGGAGCTCTCTGCCTCTGCAGTAGGCCTGTGTGAGTAGGCAGCTATTCAATCTGGCTTCGGATTCAGCCACTTTGGATGCCAGCGATCCGATCCGGAGCTCTGGACTGGGTTCCTGCTTTGATCTGGCCAAAGCGGCTCTCAAGGAGCCACCTTGGAGATCCGGCCATAGGGTATAATGGGGAATCAATGAAATACCTATAACTTTGTTTTTTGTCTGATCTGGAAGAAACCTGCAGGAATGGTAGCTCCTGGGGAGGCCACAAAGCCTGCCAAGTTTCAAGAAGATCAGTGCAGGAGTTTGGGGGAACTTCACCTCAAGTTGCTGACAGGCAAAACTTATGATATAGATGACCCTGTGTGTATTAAGGCACAGCGGACTGAAAACTGCAGGGGTGGTGGCCCCTGGTGAGGCCACAAAGCCTGCCAAGTTTCAAGAAGATCAGTGCAGGAGTTTGGGGGAACTTCACCTCAAGTTGCTGACAGGCAAAACTTATGATATAGATGACCCTGTGTGTATTAAGGCACAGCGGACTGAAAACTGCAGGGGTGGTGGCCCCTGGTGAGGCCACAAAGCCTGCCAAGTTTCAAGGACACAGGTGCATGGGTTTGGGGGGAACTGCACCTCAAGCTGTGGACAAGCAAAACTCATGCAAAGGGTGACACTGTGTGCGTTAAAGCATGGAGGGGTGAAAGCTGCAGGGATGGTGGCCCCTGCTGAGAAACTCATGACATGGGTGACACTGCGTGTGTTAAGGCGCAGCAGGGTGACAGCTGCAGGGATGATGGCCCCAGCTACAGCCATCATCTGGCTTCTGGGGTCCTGCACCTCTAACTGCTGACAGGCAAAACTTGTGCCATGGGTGCTTGTGGGACTGACTGTCTCTGTTTTGGGGCAGTTGATTGTCTGTATTGATTATTTCCTCTCCTTAGTCTGTGGTTTTGTAGGTGTTAATCCTTGATAATTAACTCATTAACACCAAATTAACACCTACAAAACCACAGACTAAGGAGAAGAAATAATCAATACAGACAATCAACTGCCCCAAAACAGAGACAGTCAGTCCCACAAGCACCCATGGCACAAGTTTTGCCTGTCAGCAGTTAGAGGTGCAGGACCCCAGAAGCCAGATGATGGCTGTAGCTGGGGCCATCATCCCTGCAGCTGTCACCCTGCTGCGCCTTAACACACGCAGTGTCACCCATGTCATGAGTTTGGCTTGTCCGCAGCTTGAAGTGCAGTTCCCCCCACACCCCTGAACCGAGCTCCTTGAAACTTGGCAGGCTTTGTGGCCTCACCAGGGGCCACCACCCCTCCAGTTTTTACCCACCTGTGGTGTAACACATACAAGTGACATGAGTTTTGCTTTAAAAAATTTGGGGTACAGTTCCCCCCAAACCTCTACACCAATCTTCTTGAAACCTGGCAGGCTTCATGCGCTCAACAGAGGCTACCACTCCTGCAAGTTTCATCCAAATCAGACAAAAAACAATGTTATAGATATTTCATTGATTCCCCATTATACCCTATGGCTGGATCTCCGAGGCGGCGCCGAAGCTTTTCCAAAGTGGCTGGGAAGCTCCGAACCACTTCAGAGAGCCTGAAGAAGCCAGTGCTTCAATCTGGACATGCTGCTTCGGATACTGAAGTGTCCAGAGCTTCTCCGGATCTGAAGCATAGTCTGAAGCCTTGCACAGCCCTACTCTGCAGCTCTGTGCATTGAGCCCTGAGGGCTTAAAAAAGATGGGTGTGGAGAATATTTCTCCATTTGTTTTCCATAATCAAATATCTGTATCATAGACCCCTAGCTTAGGGCAATGAGGATGGCATTTTGAATCCATATCTAACTAGATCAATTAGCTCATTTAATGCAGAGTATTACCACGTTCTGAGAGCTGGACTGGTTTCCTGCATCTCTGGTCTCACCTCCAAGGCTCAGAGAGCTTGGTCGGCCGGGAGATGAACCAGATAACCTTGTTGGCCTTTTCCATCTATGAATCTAGTGTGAATCTGAAAAGAAAAGCACTCAGAATCTCCAGCTAAAGGAGATTTGTTTTCTTCAGCAGAAATCTTTGTAGATCATCTGCTCCCAGATCTCTCATTACGGTCTCCCCATCCATGCCAGCACTCTGTAATGGCCTCCCACAGAAAGACAGGGAAATATTTAAAGAAAGAAATGGCCCTTTCCATTAGCCACAGCTGCTTTCCTTTTAATTTATTTCTACATTCTGGAGTCTGTTT
Organism: Alligator sinensis; assembly: GCF_000455745.1. Taxonomy (NCBI): domain Eukaryota; kingdom Metazoa; phylum Chordata; order Crocodylia; family Alligatoridae; genus Alligator; species Alligator sinensis. The sequence goes on along the minus strand of NW_005842094.1, from coordinate 1,314,067 downwards.
ATGAAAGCTGTCATTAATTATGTTTCTCATCAGTCAATGCTCAGAGATGGCTAATGGCCCAGCACACCTAATTAGTCCTTCATGTATGATAATGTTTCAGCAAGTCTATAGTTAGTCGTGCAGGACTGATATCTCCTGCGTGGTTGAGCTGTGACTGGGGCTGCACAAACTCTCCTGGTGTGTGTCAGATAGTGTTACAGATCTATTCCACTGCTGTTTCCAACATGTGGGCAGCTGTGGGCTGCAATTACTAGGATGTGATGATAATAGCTAGTGCCAAAAATGGCTTCTAATGTCACTCATACCCTGCTAACGAAAGGGTGAAACATTCAAGATGCCTTTTGAAATCCTTTTGAAGATTGTTAGTGCATAGACTAGACTTACATTTTTTTTTTTTCAAATGATGCATTTGGGATACATAACACTAGCTGTGGCTTGACTCAATTGTCTATAGAACCACGTATGCTTAAAAAGGCTGATATGGCTCTAAGAGCAACTGTGGAACTGTCTCCATGTTCAAACACAGTTGAAACTAGACTAAATGAACTATATTAGCAAACTGGAGGGTGCATCTAGCCTGCAGTGTTGCATAGAGGTATCTGAACTAAGTTTAAACAAGCTAGCTCAGGAGTGGACACATGCTAGCTGCCACAGTATAGAACTCAAGGGGTACTAAGTTATCCTGCTTCTTATGGTAGACCTGATAAACCATTTCACTGCAGTCTGCCGTGCAGAGGGTCTTAGAGATAGCTTCAAATTGAGGACTTTGCATTAAGCTTAGGGGGTGTCTGCATCTTGAATTTTGTTTCGGTCCATATCTGGAAAATATACTGTAAGGAAGGAACGCTTGGACAGTGGCGGAGGAATGGAGGGGATGGGCTACAGGACTTCAAGTAAAATGATCAAATGCAAAGCTATTTATTTACAGCAATTGTGTTGGAAAATCCTGTAAGTGCACATGGGCAGCTGGCTCTGCTCACTTGCCCTTGCCTTTATCTCGCCTGCTTGTGCTACTCTGGCAGTTGGAAGCACAAACTAGGAGCATATTTGGCTAACTGTGGTTACAAACTGACAGAAATCCAAATCAGAGCACATTGGATGAAGCAGTTTGTCGTTTTCCTGACTCCTATTTTGGAAAGGAGCCCAAGATCTGTGCAAGCTACATATATAGTGGTTTGCTTCAGAATCTGCTGAGATTTCTGGAGAGCAGAGGTCACCCGTGGTCGATCCCTCCCTTATCCTGATCCCTTGGGAGTAGGCTCTTTTCGTTCTGCTCTATTCAAAAACATTTGCTGTGAGCTCCAGCTGGGGCTGAAAACAAGTGAAACAAGATTAGCAATACATGCTATGTATAATCATGAAAAACCCCTATGTTGATAATTTCAGCATATTTGGGTTTGAACAACAAGAAGAATCTTTGGTACTTGGACTTTGGTGGTACTCTCAATTTCTTTAGGCAGTGGAAATTCACTGGCACAAGAATAGGTCTTTGGATTACTTGGCCAGTAGGTAAAATCTGCTTTGGAGAAGTTAGAGCCATTGACTTTGGACAAATTTTTCAGGCCCCTCCAGCAGCCTGAACCTGCCATGTTGCTGAACGGACCAGGCACAGTCCAGAACACATCTGCTTCCTCCAAACAGGACAGGTACATAGCATTGATACTGATGGTCTTTTAAATGATCAGAGCAGCATAGCAGGCACCATGCTGGACAAGCATTGGAAGTGGGAAAACAATTCAGAGCTGTTGTTTTTAGAGAAGACCAGAAAATAAAAATGACCCACTGAGACCCATATGTCCTTTCCAAAGGTTGCATGCCTCCTAGTATAGAAGGAAAGACAAACTTCAAATGTATCATGATTTTAACTAAAGCCATTTTACGGTGGTAGCTTGACAAGTGATCTATGATCACCGTTATTCCTAGTTTGATGTGCTTGTTTGCCAGGTACTTCATGACCACAACCCTGAGCTTCTCAGCTGAAGTTTTGTCTTTGGAAAATACCAGGCACAGAAAGCCACTGGAAAAATGATATAAAAATGTTTCAGCAGCATCACAATCCTGTTCTCAGCAATTTCAGCGTAAATCAGTGTAAAGCTGAAGGAATTACTTGGTGGAGTTGAGGGTGCTATTCATCTCTCTGTGCTTGCATTTTGGACTCTTGTGTTGGCAAATGACCCTGCTGTAATATTGCAACAACACATCCTTTTGAGCGAAAGTGATAAGCAAGACAAATGTTTGAGTTGTTCCAGAGAATTTAAAGAGGCTACAAACCGAGCGTCCTTTGAAGATTGCCGAGGCCCGTGCTTTTAGTTGTCTGTCTATATCGAAGACAACGTTCATTTTGTCGCAGCTGATGCCATAAATCCAGAGGTGCAAGCAAAAGGCTAAGATTGAGTTAAATCACCTCTCTATCTACTAATGGCATTTATGCCTTTCCTTGATGATGAAGGTTATCTTGCTGCTTGGAAATTAGAACCTACAACCGTTAGACGGCATTATCTTCAGACTTGGGCGAGATAAGTCCTGTGAAAAATCCAGGCAATCTGAAACTTCCTGGCTGCCATTCAGATGGGGCTGAAATGCTTCACGATTTCAGCTGCCTTCACACACGGCTTTACCCGAGTGCCTCCTGCTCTACAGTAGAGAAGGAACAACAGATGGCAGATGATTGATAACAACGCCGCGGTCCAGTAGAAGGTTTCTGTTGACATCGCAAACAGGAATGGGAGCAGCTTGAGCTGTTTATAAAACTCCAGAGGGGACTTTTGCCTCGGAATGAATTAGCCACCATTTGCTGCCTTCCCTCCCGCTCCCCACTCGAATTCCATACGCCTTCAAGAGCAGCAAACATCTGTAACGGCACAATGTTAATTGTTGCACTTAGCGCTGCTGTTTACATTTCTGATGCAGGCGAGTCAAAGCATGTCAAGGCCATCCAAGCGGTCAAAGAAGCCAGCAGTCATGTTCCGACCAAAACCACGGGCCAGGTTCTGATCTGTTCTGCCCAGTCCCTCTGGGTTGTCATCCTCAACGAGGTCTGAATTTGGGCCCTTGAAGCGCGCAGAAAGGTTCAACAGAGTGTGAGGAGGGTTGAGTCACCGGGGAAGCCTTGCAAAGATATTGCAGTCGGGGATTTCACTGCATTTATCAAGCGTGCTTGATTTCCCAAGGCTCTGCTCCGACCAAGATTCAGCTTAATGGTCCTACATCAGAAATGATGGATCACTGCTGTGCCCACCCTCTGGTCCCTGATTTCTACTTTCTCTGCATCCGCTTTGAGTTCTTTTTAATTTGCACTCGTACAGCAATCTCCGAGCCAAGTGTGACCCAGGGGTTCATAATCTTGTTGGTAATTACTGTGTGCAGCAGGTCTCTTTAGGATGCAGTTTCAATGGGGTATGACTTGTATGGTGTTTTTTTTCTTCTTGTTGCCTGAGCCATGCCAGGAAGGAGATGTTATACATGAGTCTCAGCAGGATCCATCATGACTGAGGTCAGAGCAGAATGCAATGAAACAGGGTGAGCGGGTGTCTGGCTGAGCAGGATATGTTCTCTTTTCTCTGGTTGATACAGTTTTGGCTGGGATTCAAGAAGGTCTTCAGGCTTTAATCTCTGCACCTTCCTTCCTCTACTCCCCCAAATATTAATGGCCATGCTCATACCTCCTTTGCCCTGAGTTGCATAATATAGTTGCTCAATATAATTTCTTATAGACATGGAATTTTATCTTTGGGCCTCTGATGAGCGGTCTCTTCAACCCCAGCTGCCAGATGCTGCCTCTACACCAAAATCTCTTGCTTGCTGGCTGGTTCAGTCTCTTGCAGCATGAGGGCAACAGTGTTTGACATTTGCCCAAGCTCATGAACAGAGGGCAGTAACCTTTAGAGTACCTCATTCAGGGCCAAGATCCTGACTCTGTGAGTTGTGGGTGCATCTGGTATTTCTCATTGGTAGGAGCTGGCTGTTGTGACAAACACTGTGACTGTGGGTGTTTTTGGCAACCAGACTGCTACTTGTTTCACACCCGCTCTGTCCTTCTCCATCACAGGCTTGGGCAAATGTCAAATGCTTGTGTGGGAGGTTACTAAGCACCAAGGCCAACATCCCAGGGGAGGTGGGTCTGAGGCTACTTTAGAGGCAACAATGGAAAAAGTTTCTTGCCCTAAAACTTGAAATGTAAAAAGTGATACCCTCCAGATGGAGCTGGCTGTGCGAGGGTCAGAACCTGGCATTTGCAAAGTCAGTGGCCAAAGCCGCTGAGCTCAGTGCAACTACAATCCCATGCTGAGACACTGGGGTGAGGTCTGGATATCAGGTCCATGCACTGAGCAGGGAAGGAGCCTTGAATTTGAGTTTCATAGTCCTGGAATCAGGGGTACTTTGGAGGCAGTAGCACAGTGCTGTATTCTTCTGGCTGGGGCCTAGCCTGGTTGCGCTGCCTCTTTTGTAGACAAAATCAAGGATACAAAAGCAGAAGCTGGTTTACTTTGGGGTTGTGAGTGGGGGGAGGGAGGGAAGATTTCTCTGGGGTAAAATCCTGCTAGAAGTGTTTGCCCTGGGAATCCTGATTCTGGTGCGAAAGGCCCTTTTAAGGGACAGGTTGTGGCTTTATACTACCAACCACGTAAGGAGTCATAAATATCAGCATCCCATTGTGCCAGGCACTGCATCAATACAGTCCTTGTCTCCACCTCTGCGTGGACGAGGCAAAGAAGAGAAGCATTGTTATCTCCACTGCACAGAAGGGCACCTGAGACACCGAGAGATGAAGATGCAGGAAGCCTGTTGCAGAGCTGGGAGCTGAATTGAGATCTCCCTGAGTCCCCATTTCCCACTAACTCCCCTCTTCTCTCTGATGCAGAAAAACGAGAATGGTTGTTCTCACACTGCTCATGCCTGGAAGAGCAGAGGAAGCTCTGAAAAAGTAATACAGTGAAGCATGGTTAAGAGAGGGTTTTTTAGAGTCTAAGTTTCAAGTTGAGTTTGGACTAGAATGAAAATTTAAGTGCTTGTGGGGCGGGCTTTTATTTTACCCAGATCAAGTGTCATTGTAATTTAGCATCTATGCACTTGGAGTTCACACACTGCACCATGAGCAAAAGGTGTGCCATCCAGGGAACGGAGGAAGTGAAACATTATAGCCTACATGCTATCAGCATATCATCCAGGAAACAGCCACCACTCCCCTTTAATGCCGAATTCCTCTCACCAGCACTGAATGCACCATGAATGTGAAACCAGTGTTGTAGTTGGACTTCACCAGATTCACAGCATTTAGGAGAACAGGAGTGAAAGTCAACCATGTCATTTTGTTTCAGAAGAACAGCCATGTTGGCCAATTTCTCGCCCTTATTGCCAATATTTGCTGTGGGAATCTCTGCTGCTTTGGTTAATGCCTATGTTCTTTTGAAGTTTGCAAAAAGAAAAGAAGAGAATATTAACATTAATGTAATGTTAATTAAATCAATATGTGTAATACCGAGGTAATTAATCAAATGAGAGTGATGGCCAATGAGACAAGGGATGCATGGATGCACAGCTGGGATTGAGTCCAAAAGTTGCGGATAAAATGGAAAGATTCCCATTGACTTTAGAGGTTTAGATCAGGTCCTTACAAAAAAACAAGACTCTTTCTGCTCCATGTAGACATAACGCTGGAAAGCCCTGGGATCCAGTGGCCTGGATTAATTTCTCCTTTGAATTTTTAGGGATGTGGACTGGATGACCTAACTGGTCTTTTCCATCCACAGTAAAGTGGGTTAATGCACAAGCAGTTGGCAGTTCCACTTCCATGCCTTCCTCAGTTCAGTGGTGAAAGGTGTGTGACTGCCTCATCCTATTTCTTAGTGGAAATTTGTCCGCCTTACAAAAGCACCACACAAGTCAGCCCAGTGTGCAAGCTCGGCGCAAGATTGCTCTCGCAGTGGGATAACAGGAGTGCTATGAATTAGGACAGAAATGCATTCATAGAGTTCAGTGAGGAGGGGCTCCGGAGAGGAACAGTAGGTATTGCAGGTCACGGCTGAAGTGCATTGGCAAAAGCTGTGTGGAGGGGGCCCTGGGATGGAACGGCAGTGGTTGTTACACATGAAGGCTGAGGCCCATTGGCAGAGCTGTAGGTGTGTGGGCAGGCTCAGCACCTGGCAGCATTATAGCTGGCTCTGCTGAGTGGTATTCGTTCTCGAGCACTAGCTCTACCCACAAAATATTTAGAAAAACAGTAGGAAACCATGCTTGCATACAGGCTATAATGACTAACTCTCTGCATCCTTCTTATCCTTGGTCTCAAATCCTGTGAATCAGCTCAGCAGCCCAAATCGGACTTCTTAAAGCTGGAAGGTATTTGCATAGCATGCTCACTCTCACTCTTCTAAGTCAAGCGTCAGTACATCTATGACATTTATTTTCCGGAGCGGTAGCTCTGGTTTACCAGTTAATGAAAGATACAGCATGAAGAACAAGGGCAGCAGGCGAGGGAAGGGAATAGGAAAGAAAAACGAAGGGAATGGGCAACCTGACTGAAACATCCCATGTCTTGAAAAGCTGATTTTGAGGTGTCTTGTCAAAGCAATACCTGTGTTTATTGTGATTATTATATCACATGGGCTTGGAGTGGTTTTCTGGTATTTTGCAAGGACCACCCAGAAGCAGGGCAGGTTTGGCTATTGGATTTACAAACTTGAACAAGAAACACGCAGCTCCTGCCTGCTAGTCAAAAATAATATCGCAAGGGAAGCAAACCACAGCGAGACCACAGGGACTTGAAGCCCATTTTCCACTTGCATTGGGAACTACCCTAGCATGCTGCAGAATGATGTCTCCATATGCTGGGAATGGTTCCCAAAAGCACTCCATCCTTGCCGACTCACTCTTCCCTCAGCCTTCTTTCCGATCCAGTGGGATCCAGGGTAAGGAAGTGGCTCTGAACAGGATGCCCTTGGGTGTTTTCACCGTGCAGTGAAGTGGAGAGAACAGTCTGCAACCAAAAACACAAAAACGGTGTTGGACTAGAACAGAGGAACCCTGTCTCTACCTTCCAGGCTTCTTAAATCATGGCCTCTGGACCACCCATTGCCTGAAGACGGCTTCTTGTAGCTCTGCACACTTAACCTTTGGTGTCGGCACATATGTGAGAGACAACGCTACTCCTAAGCCAGCTGGTCCCTCTAATCAGCTTTCTGTCTGCTTTGTCCCTAGCCAACCCTATGGGAGAGGGAGCAGCTCTGGTCCTAGCAGCTGGGGAGAGCCAAAATAAGCTGACTTTGATGGAGAGAGAGAGTCTAGAACATACTCTAAGTAGCTGTAGGCCTCATGGCCAGAGAGAGGAGAAAGAGACAATAGAGCTGGAAATTTAGCAGGGAGGTTGGAAGCCAAGAGGCTTTCTCTCCAAGTGGTTTACAGGAAGAAATGCAAATAGAGCCATATGCAGCCATGGGGATACATGGAACAATTTACTTTAGAAAGAGAGATATCCCGTAGCAGACCTTGGAAAACTAAGGTCCTCATTCTCTGCTGCTGGGCCCCTGGCACAGTCATTTACACCAGCACGGAGATGTCTTCTGCTTAGACAGTCAGGTCAATGTGTCAGCCCAAGGTGGCATTGAGCAAACAGCTACCCAGGTTTGAAACAGAGTAAAGAAGAAGACACCTGGGTGTAACTTATACTGGTATATATCCTTGCTTTCTGATAACTTTACCCTGGAGACTTATACTGGAGGAGGAAGGGCTGTGCATAGCACTTCTGCTCTGCTTTTCCCCCTATTTTTCTTGTAACTCTCCTGCAGCAGCAGGGCAACTCAAAGCTACATGACAATCGCTGCACCTAAGTTTAAAGTGCAACTTAGGTGCAGCCTAAAACTGCACCTAAGGTGCACTTAGGGAAGTGCAAGGAAGTGCAGTGCACTTAGGGAAGTGCAGTGAAGAATTGTGCCCCTAACTCTGCATACATTTGACCAAGCCAGTCAGCACTTAACAGGCTAACAGGAAAAGCTCCTTCATATAACCTTTTACCTTCCAAATGTTTGTTGATCTTTTTCTTTCTAGGCATGATTTTTGTTTGGGAACATGCTTACACATTCACATGCATTTATTACACAGACATCATGTTTGGGTCCATCATCAATCAGAGGAAATGTGTAAAATCTCCATACCCAGAGAAGTAGTGCTTATGGTATGTGGCAGCCTTCTTGCCAAATCTCTGCAGCTGGAGATTTTAAACAAAACTAATTTATGAATAGAGACGTGAGCAAAGAAATCTGCAATAGCACAATATAACTCATGAGGATCCTGAGAGTTTAAGCAGTCTCTTGGAGAGCTCATACAATGGTGTGGAGCAGAAAGGACCAGGCTGCTTTATGAAGAGGATGCTAAGCTGAGATTGTTTCGGGGTTTGCTGGGTCAAAGCCAACTCTGGTCAATAATGACCAAAAATTGTTCTCTGATGGACCTTTGGTTGCCTCTGAAAAATGGGTTTTTGGTCTTTGTTCAGTTCCTGTAGCGTAGGCTTCCAAATCTCCGTGGCTGTGGTTGCTACTGTCACTGCTGCTGCTGATTGCCACACTCATTTCAGCAGAAAGGTGTAATTAGATGACTGAACATCCCACAAAGCCCCAAATCCTATTATGCATTCTTAGAGGTTTCTGAATGGGGCAGGTCTTTAGACACCGTGGTGGTGATGGCAGGTTTGGGCCAGCTTTTATCTGCTTGTTAGATAAGAGAGATGTAAGTCTTTCCTGAGCTTGTCATTTGCTTCTTTTACTTGCACTACCCTAGGGACATCCATGTGGTTTGGGGGTTTTAGTCTTGCTGCAGCCTCCCTTTGTCAGAATACAAAACTCTTTAAAAACGAATAGCCAATGCCCCTCCAAGGAGATTAATTTTGACGAGACAGAAGAGCCCATGTGTTCCAGTTCTGAAAGACTGGTAATCTGACAGGGTGGAAGCTGTGCCAGGTGAGCATCACATAGGGGAGATAAATGACTACCTAGTGGAATGCTATCTGCTGTGGGAGCAATTTATATCTTCATAAAGAATAATACAGCTGTGTGACTGAGAAACATGTAAGATCACAAAAGAGGAGTGTGAAATTACAGCGGTGTAGCAGTTCATGGTTTCATTCTTGGTTAAATGCTAGTTCCCTATTTGTTTGTAGAAGGTGAGTTACACTGGGTCGCATGTTGAGAAAAAAAATTTGTAAATCTATGTAAAATGCCAAATGTTCTCTGATCTGCAGTTACTGCAAATGCATATGCAAGATGGGAAACTACATAAGCATATAGCTGATTGATTGCCCAGTTTGCTCATCAGTATTCTATTTGCCTATGAAATTGCAGCTGCTCTGTGTCCCCCTCAGCTGCAAGCAGTTGCACAGTTATATTGGCCACTCTGTTTTGAAATGGTTATGTATAGCTTTGCATCACTTTTTAAAAATGAATGATGTTTTATGAAAGAAGAAACATTGGTCCCTAAATTTCAATGTGAGCTAACAGCAATATAACATACCAGTGGTGAAGATTACTCAACAGTATCCAAGAACATTACGCTCCCCTGAAAAGATGGCTATTACTTCTGTCTAGCCCTTTAACCAGAGTGAAGGTCTCAGAACACACACACACACACACACACACACATATATATATATGTCTTCTCAGAACTTTATTGATATACTTAGTTTTAGGGACAAGTTGATAACAGTTTAAAAGGTATAGACTGTTTGAATGCAATTGAGACCTGGGCTGCCCAGTAAACCTGAAACATGCCTTTGGAACAGCTTGAGTAAGGATTTCAGAATTTCCTGAACACTGGGCATGTCTACAGGTTCATTAATGTGCTGTAATTATGGCTTATTAAGTTTAGTACCTGTAGTAACAGGTACTTAATGCACCACAATTGGTGCTACTGCACATTAACACAGGTGAATGCTTTTTAAGTGACAATGCCCATCAGATTAAAGATACTGAGCACTAGTGTAGATGAATGCTTTTTGGGTGACGCTTAATGCCCATTGGACGAATGTACTGGGCATTAGCGCATTAGCACAGTTTTTGCCAGCTGTGCTAATGCGCTATAGAATTAGTCCAATGGGCATTAAGTGACTTGTGTAGATGCACCCAGTGGGATGCATCATTAATGCCATATTGCTGATCAGATTGGTGCCAAAGCCCATGGCCTAGTTCCTGGCTTATACTTGAACAATGTCTTATATACCTTGCTCTTTGGAGGTAAATATATATCTCAATATATGAATATGAATATATATATATATATATATATATATATTTGTCTTTTCAGCATCCTCATCATCCGTGGAAAATAAGCAAGTGGGGACGGCAAATATTTGTGCCTGAATGGGAAGCTTTGCAAAGCAATGTGACCAGATTACAAGCAATATTTTCAAGCCATGTTTTTTTTATAGAGAAGAGTTTGTGGCCCCATCGCAGAGATTGAAAGTAACACTCAACGTTCTCTGCCAGGCAAAATGATGTCATTTTTGCCGCATGCTTTTCTTAAATCATTGGCCATTTACAGTGCTGTCAGATAATAGCAGCAGCAAGAGGCAAATGTAAGGATTCTGGATGTTATTGGTTTTGATGGAGAGGGCACAATAAACCTTTTTTTGTCCAGTAGGAGGAAAATCTTGTTGTCAGTAGAATAGTATTATTCTGCCTCTTCCAATATGTTTTCACTTGAAGGGCAAGGAAGAAACATTGGTGTTAAAGCACAGCATATTTCTCCTTCTTCTGAAGCAGATTTTGTATCACAAACACATGCTAAAAATATCTTTCATGTTCCTGTTTCTCAGAGACTGTACAGGCCGTCGGCTTCTTATCTAATCTTGGCTGTTGTATTAAACTGGTACATGCTATTCTAGCTGTTCCTTCGTATAACTTTAGACATGGTTTCTATTTTCTTTGCACCTCACCAAAGTAGCAAGGAGCTGTTTGGAAAATGTTAACATCTGCTAAGGAAAGGGATTAATCAAAGCCCTGTAATTTATAGACTCAGTTCTTGGACCTTGATTCAGGTGCTCTTTCTGCTGCTGAGACCGCACAAACTGGCCAGAACGCTGTCCTAATGGTAATCAAGGATTCCCCCTGGCCCTGGGATGGTCTAATGCTGCCATGGCTGGTTCTATGCCACCTTTCCCATACCCCTTTCTCCTGACAGAGGGAAGAGCATGAAGCTTTCAGCCAGCTGGCTGCCGCTGGTATAACTTACAGCAGCCTTGAGGCTGCTTGGGACCATTTCAGCCCAGGATCACCTTACACTCACCTTTACCCATATTTCTCTTCAGGTAGGTCAATGGCTCTAAACTTTTGGAAATTCAAGGTACCCCTCATAAGCCTCAAGGCACCTCTTGGAAAATGCCAATTCTTAGTTTTCACTTGTTTCTTTTTAACTATGGAAAAATGCTAGGGTTATTCTTCTGTTGCAGGGAGCTCACGTCCAAATGTTTTTGCTGCTGTAGATTCCTATGTAAAATCCCTGAGTTTATCATGTGAATTGTGTAGGGGTTTGCACATCTAATAGTGCTAATACTGTGTGGATCTTGCTACACCTTCAGATGAGGATCACTGTGAGAGATTGAACACAAACTCAGAGCAGCAGAGGACTGAGCCCCAACTCTTTGCCTGTAAAGTTATTTGTCTTTATCCAGAGAGCTGTGAGTCTTACAGGGCATGTGTGTATCTCCACTCTCCCTTCCTCTTTGGCGGGCAGTGCTCTTTGAGAATCAGCAGAAGTTACATATCCTGCCATCGAGGATAAGACTTCCAGGGAGTCACTCCATGTCATTCTCTACATCAACTAATGATAGGATTTAATCTTAGATACAAACACTGTAGGAATTACAGAACTTTCTAATGGAACATGAAGCTGGAAACAAATCCCTGGGTCTGAATGGTACCAAATTTGAGAAGAGTTCAGATCCAGCTCCTAACTTTGTATTGGGTCGGCCTTTTTGTAAGGGCAGTGCTTTCAAAGGGTGTCTGCAATTGTCAAGCATCTGACTGTGATCTGAGAAAGCATCTGCATATGTTATTTAGAAGTATATGTCCAAGAGGCAGTTATTTACTGTTTCTGATGCTGCAGAAGGCTATTCTAAAAATCAGAGGGCATGAGCTTGATTTTCTTGTCATTCCCACTGGCATAAATAAAGTATTGTGCTGAAGTAAGTAGAGCTACAGTTGTATAAAACCGGTGACAGGTAGAAGAGAATCAGGCCCTCTGGGTTCTCTGGGAGTTAAACATGAAATCACCTTTCAGTGCTCTTCATGGTTTAGTCATCAGCTTCTTGGGCCTTCGGAGGTGGTGCTGGCAGTAAGCAATTGTTCCATCATGTATAGTAAATCAGTTGCTTGTTGATGTATTACTGGAAGCCACTGCACAGTTACTGCTGCTGTTGGGGATTTTTGCTTTGGTTTTTTCCTTCTTTTTGAAAGAACTGTATGAAATTAAGATTTGAAGTAGAGAAGCCAAAGTCCATGGGAATGTTTTACTGTTTGCTCAAGATTACCTGCATTTTTGTGGTTTTGCAAGTACCGCTGATACTATAGGTGTCACGCAGTTATGGTCTGCTAGAAACATACGTTCAGATCGAATACCATTCCTGAAACTGATAGTGGGCATTTGGAATTAAAATTATGTGTTCTTTTGAATGTCTTCGTTGTCATGACAGGTTACTTACAGTATTACTTTTGCAAATTGGAATACAATGTAGAAACATAAAGGGATTTACTAATGCAGAACTGGATGTGTGATGTGATGTAGTGCTGTGATAATAGACAAGGTGACATTTCATGAATAAAACAAAGTCTTAAAG
>NW_005842094.1:1282611-1301237 GCF_000455745.1 Alligator sinensis | reverse complement strand
GGAAAAAGTGATGGGATCTGAATTTGACCAAATTTATCCTCTTCCTGTGGGCAGAATGACTCTTCTGGCTTCAGTGGAATTATTCCAAGTTATGCTGAGCAAGAGCAGAATCAGACTCTGAAATTTTAAAGATAAACTTTTTCCTTTAAAATCCTATTTTGAATTGCTAAAACTAACCATGCAAGCAAAAGCACAGATAAGAACAAATCAAGTAAGTACTAGTCTGCTGATCTACAGCAGAGCTCATGTTAAAATGCATGTCAAAATCATTATGGAACATAGCTAAAGCCATATGAAACCTTACTAATGATGCTTAGAAAGAAATAACAGCCTCTCAACAAAGGTAACTGCACCTTAAATTAAATATATTCTGCCAAAGGCTGGGCACAGAACCAAGAATGGGAAAAGGGGTAAGTAGCCACAGTTGCATTTCCCTGATCACCAAAGCGAGTGATTGTGTTCAGCCTTGGAGTAATTTAGAGCAACCTCTCATTCAGCCCCAGGTAACGGGTCCAACAATGCTCTGGCTACACCTTCTTTTTTGGAGACAAGACTTTTATAAGCATGCAGGTGGAGGATGGCTGTAGGAAGCGGGGTGGACCTGTTCCTGAGCTGGTTGTGCAGTTCTGTCCTTTGGGCAGCAATAAAACCCTTTGTGTTGCTAAAATGGTTCACAGGGACTGGCTGTTGGAGGGTATCTGGACTACAGAAGCTATACTGATCATTCCTGGGTCTCCAATTTGCTGCTTCCCATCTTTGTTGGGGGAATATTTCCATTTCTAAGCTCTGCACTCAAGGCTTCCCCAACTTTCCCCAGCTGTGATGTGGAATCATTTCTCCCTTGTTCATCTCTGGACCTCATGATTTTGAAGTTGTGCATGGAAATCTGTCTCATGAGTCTCCATCTACACGGCATTACTTATTTGTCATTTACTTATCTAAATCAAGGCTGCCTGAAGGAACGTGTCTGAAACCAGATCTTCAGTCACAAGAGAAGGACTTTGCCACTGTCAAGAATGGACTGACATGTGGACTGAGCAACCTCCCGGATTATTGCAATAAGAACCAGCTTCATACCAACCCAACCAAGACACAGGTCACAGCCTTTCACCTACATCATAGAAAAGCCACACGGAAATTAAACATCACTTGGGATGGACTCCCACTGGCTAATCATCTCAAACGCTGAGTATTTGGGGGGGGGGTACATTGCACTGAACACTTACCTTCAAAGCACATGTAGAGAAGATGAAAGGGAAAGTCAACACCCGAGACAACACGCTTCAAAAGTTGGCCACTTCAAAGTGGGGAGCATTTTGTGATGCTCAGTTGCACCCTTGGACACGACAGCTGACAGGGCACCACTGAGATGATAGAAGGAAAGACTATGTACAATCAGATGCCCTGAGATGGACCTGGAACCCCAAGAGGACCTTCTCAGAGCGGCTGATACAGACTGGTCAATATGGCGATGCCTGAACTGCCTGCACACACAAACTGGAAGTTCAAAGACAAACATGATCAAATGGGCTCCTCTAATGACACAAACACATGCAAGTGTAGTGAAGTACAGACAATGGAGCACTCGCTCCTTTGCTGACCCCTGGGTGAGACCTGCAAGAAGGCGGACCTTGCTGCAGCAGTGCAAAGAACTGTCACTTGGACATGATTCTGGAAAAAAATCTAGTTTACGACAAGGACATGAGAAGAAGTTGTGATTTGCACACCCAGATTTGCATGTGCAGTCTGTTGCATCCACATAGTGGAACACACATATTTTGTCCAGTTGTTCATGCATTATCATCATCATCACATCCATTAAGAATATTCCAACTTGAATCCATCTCTATTAATTAGTATTCACAAAGTGCTTTGAAGAGAGAAAAAAACTTGCTGTGCTATGAATACTGAGTACTATCACGGGCAGCAGAATCTGCAAAGCCTCTAGTCTGCACACAATCAATCCTCCCACCTATTTCAGTGGACTTGGGCTGAGGCGGCTTTGTTTGGTGACTAATTTTGTACACAGCATAATTCTGTATTGCACATGCATAATTAGAGGCCGGGTTGAGGCCCTTTGCACATACCGTGCTGGTTATATATTTAGATGTGTTTATTAATTTATTTTACCATTCCAGTTTCCTTTCTTTTAATCTCTATTTATAATCTGCTGCAAACAGTGGCCAGGAGCTGTCCTTGATCCATCTCACCAAGCTGCATGCAAGGGTCTTCCTATGGATTTTTATAAACTAAAGGCCAACCCTGCAAATGCTTCTGTCAAGCAGCTTATACAGCTCTGGGGGGCTGCAAATAATCAGCTTATTTGCTCTACTGAAGTCACACACTCAGTCATAATTGCTGCAGGATCAGGCCCCAATGGCACACTCCCCACATTGGGTGTTGCTGTGTCTTACTTCTCTATTAATGAGTTGCCTGGATTAAATGTATCTGAAGTGAGTACACAAGCAATAACTAAGCAAGAAAAGCCTCCAGCTTTTGGCATCAGAAAATCCTATATTGCTTCAAGTTACACATTAGATGTTTTTAAGCCACAACACACCTTGAAATATAATTAGCAATGAATCTACTAATTTTTTATGTGGATGCTCATTTGAGCTGCATTAATCATTTAAAAAAAAAAAAAGCCAGTAAGTACTTGATTTTGCAGGCATGTGCCAAAAAAGATGAGTTTTCTCATTTTTCCTCCTGACTTGTTTTGACAGGCACAACATTTGTAAAAGCTGCAACTGCAGTAACAAAAACAAAAAATCACCAGTGAAAAAAAAAACCCTAAACAAAAAATGTTCCCCCCTCCAAATGACTTTTCTGGAATGCTGGAAAGTTTTAAAGTTAGAAACCACTGAATTTCCACAGAAGGTTGAAGCTATTAGCAAACACATGAAAGACAGCAAGCAGAGTATTGTGAAAAAAAAGATATTTGGACAGTTATTTCAGTAACACTTTATTTAAAATGTCTGGTTGCTGGCACTTAAACAGTGCGCGTGACCTGGGTTAGTGAATGGTTATTGCCAAACAACAGATCCCCGAAAGAACCTTTGCCATGAAGCTAGCAAAGTGCAGGGAAGAACTCATTCAAGTAAAAGTGTTACATACATTTTTCTGGGTTTTTAAAAATGTCATTAAGATACAAGTTCCGCCTATGCCAAACAGCTCCTGGGACTGGCATGGTTAAAGCACTTCACTTTGTATAGCTAATATCACACAAGGGAGCAATGTGACAAGTATCACATCCTGCTGCCTTTGACTCCCCAACCTGAACCATCAGGTATTCGCTGAGCTCACTGGGAGCAGCCTTTAGCGTAGGTCCAGAGCGGGGCTTGACCTAGGACAGCTGCAGCAGACATCCAAAGTGCACCCCCAGCAGTAAGATACCAGGAAGAGAAATCAGGGGAGAATATTAACATGTCTGGAGTTTTATGGTTTTAGAAAGACATACCCCTGACAGGCAAGAAGTTAATGTGGCTCGGTGTTCGAACACAACCCTCCTTCCACACCGAGCACCGAGAACAGAGCCACACTATCTACAACTGCTACTGTTAAGCCTCAAGCAAAACTTTCCAGACCACTGTGGACAGAGCCTATATCTGAGAACTATCCTAGGTCAAATCTGAGTGGATGAAACCACCAGGCAGAGGGTAGCAACATTTTATCAGGAGTTTCTCACTTATCACTTTGGCAACTGCTCTCCTCCAATGCTCCAAACTCCATCTCCATCGCATGGAGAATCTGTGCAAGGGTCAGACCTGGACAGACTACTCTCTGTGATCGGTATGAGAGATGAGTTCACCTCCGTTCTTTATCTGTCCTAAAAGAGATTTGGTTTTTAATACTCACCCCACTTACACAGCCCTAACTAAAACCCTGGTGACAACAGTGCATGTTTAAATATGGCTGCTGCCAACCTGGATCAGATACTACTTTGGATAACTCCTTCATTGCCGGTAGATCCAGGAATCATCTTGCAGTTTGTAAGTGCCCAGCTTCTGTCCACGGGTTATCCTTGGTCATGGCAGGGCCGAGTTATTTGGTCTGACAACCCTGTTACCAGCAGAAAATGGATATATTCCCAAGTTTGGGCTGCAGTCAGCTGTATGCAAAACCAGAGAGTATTGTAAAGCAAGCAGAAAATGTGTCCTTTGCATTATCTGTGAGTTTGTGAATGGATAAGTCCATTTGTTGCTGCTGTAGTTGCATATCATTATTGCTTAATGAATTAGCTCTTCCCAAATAATTCATTCTGAACTGTACATCTGGGCGATTCATCTTTAGGAGAATGTTGTTGCCTTCTTGGTACTTTTTCCTATTAATGGATTCCAGCAGATTCCAGGTTTCATTGATGCAAAACCCTCAAAACAGTCGCAAAAAGTTTAGAATGACATGGACCCTTTTCATTTCTTTCCAAAAGTGCAAAGGGAAATAAAGAGCTTCCCACAAACCAGTGCTCAGTCATACATATTAATCCAGGTGCTGCTGACTCCAACGTGCTTCATTATAGAGCTACAGCTAGCTTCCCATGTTGTTGTTATAAAGACGGGGACAAATCCAGCGAGGTACAGGGATGTGATTCAGAAACGTCAAAAATGTCACCTGCACTGGCAGACCACTGGACTAGTGCAGTCAAGACACACTGATTTCTTCAGTCAAGGGCACACAAGGTGTTGTGGTTAGCATCACAACTAGTCTCTTTTGCACCGCCAGCCCAACTGACCAGGTCCTATATACCACAGGGCCAACGGAGGGGATCAAGGTTTTGACTCGTGTGTCTACAACCAGAGCAAGAAACCTTAACTGCTTTACCGCCGACCCTCACCTGGCCAGGAATAGGCCAATGAAACAGAGTATACAGGCAGTCCTCAGCTTACAACATTTCGAGTTACAACGTTTCGCACTTACAGCATTTATAAATCGACACCCTGTTTCAACTTTATGACGGCAGTTTCAACTTTACAACGCTTGATCCAACACAATGACACGCCAGCAAACAGGTTTGCTACATCGCCCATCTCCCTGGAGAACATCTGTCCAAACTTCCTTGGACACTTTCTTTAAGAAAGCAGATAAGCCTCCAGAAAAACCTGCAGCCAAGACTCCTGAGAAGACTCCAGCCAAGAACCCTTCAAAAAGTCCATCAAAGTCACCTCAAAGAAGTCCTTTCAAATCAATATGATTGCTATTTACAATATAAATACATTAATGTAGCTATATTACTCATCTATAATTGATTGAGTACAAAATTCTGGGGTATTTTTGGTGAAAATAGGGTATTGGGCCTTGGTTCAGGAACCCATCCCCCCGTTTATAACATTGTTTCCTATGGGAAAATCAGTTCCAAGTTACGACGTTTCAACTTAAGACGCGATTTTCAGGAACCAATTGTGTCGTAAGTCTGAGGACTGCCTGTATTCCAATCCTCTGGGCCAAACTGATTTGAGCCGTCTCCGTGTTAATTTGGAGCAAGTTCACTGAAGTCAGTGGATGCCTCCTGCCTTAGTCCTGTGTGCCTGAGCCTCCAGTGACAAAACCAGTTTGTGTTATACGCTGCTTTCCTAAAGACCACATTAGCCATGGACCCACGAGCACACAAGAGCTTTCTGTTAGAGCTTCCTGCTCTTTGTTTAAGAAAATACATTAACTAGAGGAAGAGAGTTCTCACTACAACCCTGATTACCATTTCCTTTAATTCCATCAAAATGACTTCTCCCTAACCCACTCTCCCAGCCAGGCGAGCGACTCAGCCTGTGGAGTGTATGAACTCCCTTCATCTTTTCTGCAGTTAATGTTTTGCAGATTTCGGCAAGCCTTCTGGCTTGTGTGTGGAAAAGTACAGTTTGAGCAGTGACAAATAGAAAGCACATGCTTATTAAAGCTACATTACACAACCCGAGCTGCTTTAATGTCATCTGCTCCTAAAACAACAAACCTGTGGGGACTTGTGCCTATGTGTGTGTGTCTTGGAAAGGGAAGGCAGGTTTGAGGTTATGATGACTCATGAGAGCAGGCTAGTGTATGGATCTGGGTCCTTGCGGGATATGCCAGGACTAGAATTAATTCAGAGTCACCATGGAGAGTTGAGTGGCCATCTGATTAATAGATAAACGTGTGTAGGTTATTCAAAGCACTAGTTGGTTGGGCGCCAGACAGCATCTGGCTTCCATAATGTTGCCTAAGCCCCATTCACCTGTAACAATGCCATTGCCATAAACACTATGAAAGCAACATGGGCTACAGTGGCAAACTGGTAGCTGTTGCACTCTTGAGTTACTTGGCGGGGCTACCTGTAAATACTCTTATATCCTAAGCAGATTTGGACGAGGAGCTCAATTTTCTTACTGAGGTTCATCCTTACAAGGAGAGAGATCATTTCGGCCAACACGAGTGAGTCCTGGTGGGATCTGTGAATGCACCCTTCCCCTCTGGTGGAAATACTGTCTGCTTCCATTGCTGTTGCTTTGGCAGGCTATTAGATCAGGGGTGGCTCTCTGAAAACAGGAAACTTCTGCAGATCTGGGCGCCTTGCCCCTCCATCTCCATCCTGGCGAGGATTTGTCTGGTGTCTAGTGGTCCTTGAATGCTTTCAGCTGTCTCTCTCTGTTTGACTTACAGTCTGAGGCAGGCGTCACAAGCCAAACTTCTAATCTTTTTGATTTCAGTCGCTGGAGCTCAGCGGCATACGGTACATCATTGGTATGCAGCAGTAGTAGCATTTGACTTAGACAAATGGTCCCTATGTGAACTCAAAGGCTGTGTCTTATTTAATTTTGTCATTTTCAATTAAACTTTGCCTGTCCTTCCCTGACTGCTTGGAGTCCTGTTTAGTACTAATATTTAATATTTACTCACTTCAAAGTGATTTCCTTATTTCTGCTGCAGATTTCAGACATTCATTCGGAGATAAAAACGCTGCTTGATTTTAGTTTCTCCCCTTCTTTTTTCTCTAAAATTCGTGGTCGGTGGAATGCAATGTCGGCAGCAAGATTCAATTAATATTATATCGCTATTTTCAGACACTTGGAACTGGCAAAAAAATAAAACCAACAAAAACCTGTAAAGGCTCCTGAGCACAGTGACATGTAAAACTAATAGAAGAAAAGTGAAATAACATTGGGTATTATCACAACTTTTTCAAAAATGCTTTCTGAAGTAATCTGTATATTTTAAGTTTCCCACAGTGATATACTTTAAGTTTTTAAAACAACACAAACATTTGCCTTGGCTATTGGCCTAGTGTAAAGAATAAAAATTATCAACACAACTAAATGACTTAAAAAGACTAGGTATTCTCCCCAAGGAGAAGCAGAGAATGTAAAAGTAATCTGTGCAGGCGTGATCCCATTCACATGTGGCCAGCAAAAACAAACTGGTTCGGGCAGCTATCTCTTTTAAATGGAGAGGTTCCTTTCTTTACCTGTCCATCATCTCCCTAGGATGCTCACATACCATCTGGCTAGGCTACTTTAGATATAATTAATATTTCTCTGTATCTTGTTGGTGTCTTTTTGGTAATAATGTGATAGTTATTTACTGGTTCTCTGCAGGAATAAATTAAAAAAAAAAACCCTAGAGGCTTTGGAGACCACAGATCTGCTGGCAGATGCTAGTGGGCAGGTTATCTGCACCTCAAGGAGGTTCATGGCCAGGGGCCTATCACCTTAGCGGCCTTGTGTTAACTTAAGGCATTAGAATATGTTCTCCTTTTTGTTTCTTATTATTAAGCCTCACTGTGAAAATGAGCAATAAAGTTCAAAACTCTCTCACTGTGACTTCCTTGGTAGCTTCCTACTGGCGCCCGGAAGCAGTTCTGAAAGCTTCCGTAATCAGAGAATGACTCATGCACAGTGTGTGTCAATGAATGTGCTGGAAAATAAAATACAAGGTTGCTATAAAATGGACTTGCTAGATAATAAATAAGGTTTCAAATCTGCAGCAGACTCGCATTCCAGTCCTACTGTCTTTCTGCTTCCTTCCTGTCCTCCAGGACCCATTTTACTACTGGGAAGACCAGAGCAAACTCAACCAGCTGGGCGCCTAATGGACCTCCACTGCTCACTGCTACCCGGTTTGGACTCTTCTTGATGCATCTTTCTCTGCCAGCCAGTATTTTCAGCAGAGGAGGAAGGGTGAAAAGAATTGAACTCGTGATTGTTGTCATCCACCTGTTGCCTCTTTTCTTATCTGTAGATTGTAAGTTTGTTGGGGGAAATGGACTGCATTTTTGTGCTGCATTTGTACAACTCCAGGTGTGGTGGAGCCTGGTATATGCCAACACCTTGTAAGTGCTACTACAGTACAAATATGTGAAAAATTAAAACAGTTACAATGCCCTATTGTAATTCACCAGAAGCAGGAAAAAATATCTGAGATCCACACCTGCCTTTTTACTTGCTCAAACTCATTCTGTTTGGACAAGTGTCTTTCACCGTAACCTTCACAGATCGCTACCCTGAGCAGAAAGGGAAATTCGTTCAAGTTAATGGATTCCAAAAATGTCCAATGCAGGTATGATCATTCTGGAGGGGAAGGAGGAATTTTCTCAACCTAATCCAGTTGGCTGTTCATTAGACTTCAACTTTAACTGGACATATGGGCTTGGGGGCCACTGTGGGCACAACCCTTTGATATCGGAGCTGAATTGGGTTTGGCTGACTGCAGGCCCTGAGCATGTATCTTCACTTTCACACTATATTTTTCATTTTCTGCCATTTCAGAAATGTTCTATGGAACTGGGTTGAAACCAACAGGGCTTAATGGAATTTTAATAGGATACTTTAGAAATTACTTTCTAAACTTACATAATTTGATAGAGCATTATATCTCTTCTGTAACTATCCTACAGTTCTTTAGAGGGGATATATTTAAAATGTATTTAAATGTCATAGAATGGCTCACAAAACCACTAAATGGTCTAAATTTGATAGGACTTTGGCATAGTGGTGTCCTGAACTATCACATAAGTGCCAATGTACATTTTCAGGTATGGCTTTATCAAGGTCTTATGTAGAGTTTAGATTATGGTTTGCATAGGATGGCTTTAGTCCCACTAAAGGCATACATCTAGTGTTAAGAACATGAATAGTCCCACTAAAAGCATACATTTATGCCTAAAAATAGACACATGCTTAAAAATCTTACTAAACTGAGGTCTGGTGATTTTTTTCCTCTAGAGACAGCTGCATTTCAGTAAGGTGAAGTCAGCCCAGTTCACGTAGAACCACATTTTGCCCTCTGGGATCAGTGTGAAATTGCCAGTGGCTTTAAAGGGAGTTTTCTGAGCACCTCTGAAGGCAGAATTCAGCCTGTTGATGTGTGGATGAAAGGTGCTGTATAAATGTCAGCCTTTATTATTGTTACAAATTTCCGGCTTCTGTTATTAAGACATTTTTATGTGGATCTTTGTACGTCTCGAAGTCTGCGAGTTTGGACTAAATGCTTGTCACAAGTTTTACTGGCATCCTGTGGTGGGGGGATTGCTTTAACTTTGTGCTCTTCTAACCTTTCCTTCTGTTCAGGGAATAAACCTCTTAAAAAAAAAATCCCACAACCTCATAAAAATGGAGTAAACTCTGGGCTCTTTGTTTTTCTCAGGCCTAACCTCCAGGAAGGCTATAAATTCATTTATTCTGTAAAACTCAAAGAGGTAAATCTTCAGCATAATGTGTGGGGAATTAGCCACTTAACTCCCATTAACGTTAATGGGAACTGAATATTTATTTACCCCACAGCATATAAATCTTAGCCTTGTAACTTGTATGGTTTCTTACTAACATGTTTCCATTGTTCTATAGATCCTACTTATCCACCTAGAATGCATAGGCAACTGGTAGGGGGTGCACAGGGGTGCACGTGCCCCCCCGATGGGGTTGGTGGCCCCCCAACAGATGACACCGATGCTGTTTGTAGTGCTGGTGCCCCCTCTGACAGGGCTGCCACCATCGGCGGCTTCTGCGGGTGCCCCCCAGATTCAGGAGGCACCAGTCACTCATGCTAGAATGCTTACCAGGTTGTCAGCTCAAAAGTAATATACTGGACACTTCTATTCCTTCCCTTTATGTAAGCCATAAAATCCATCTGGGTTGTGTAATGTGAACTCTACATCAGATAAACTCAAACTGCCTCTGCTTGGTGTGGGCGCTAGCATTTGCTCAATTCCAGAGTTGTCCAACGTGGAGAGGCTTTTGTGTTGGGGTGAGGACATGGATGGTTGGGTCTACGGCCACTTGGGAATCAAGGTGCCGACCAGGGTCAGGATGGGCGAGCAGAATCTAGGGACAAACCAGGTCAGGAAGCCAGAAGGTCAGTCTGAGAGGAGGGTCTAAAAGTGAGATCAAGCAGAGAGCCAAGTCAAGGAATAAGCCAGAGGGGACAAAAAAACAGTCTTGAGTTGAGTTCAATTAAGTCAAACCCCATTGCCCAGACACTTCCTGTTCCTACTCAGGGCTTTATAGGGGGGAATTGAAGGGTCAGTTGACCCCCACTAATCACTTGGGTGACAGGTGGAGGGTTAGGCCTTGTTGAAGGATTCAGGCCGCCCTGGATCAGCCTGGGTAATCAGTCATAAAGTGGCAGATCAAGATAAGTGGCTGTGTTGGTGAGACTGAGGTCCCAGGTTTTGAGGCTGCAGCCTGACACTTTGGGGCTGTAATAAGCTGTGGGAACTGTTAGAGATCATAAGCATGATCATCAGGGATCAAGAATAGTAGTGAGACTGAATGGGAGCTGAGGGCACCTGGAAGCTTGCAGGAGGTGCACAGTTACTGGAAGGATTTGTGGTTTTAAATACCTCTGTCTTGGACAGACACAAGAAGCCAATTCACAGCATGAATTAAACTCACAGGTCCAACGCCCTTTGTATTTGTCTTCTTCCCCCAACCCAAACCAAAAGCAAGCAAATCAGCCAATCACCCTAACACTAGACTACACCTCAAACAATGAAGAACCAGAGACTCTGGAGCCTTCTGGAGACTTCATCATTATTGTTTGATTTCACTTGAAAGACATTAAGATGCTATGGTGCTGGACAGCCTTATAAAACCCTACTAAAGAGAGGTAGAAGATTAAATTGTCCTTTCAATAAGTGAACTCCTGGCTCCTTTCTGGGGCCTGAAGCAGCTGGCTGCGGGCTCCTTCCCCCGGTCCAGAGGGAGCTCAGGTTTGGAAGCAACACAGCGCTACTGAAGCCGGACCTGGGGCTTCTCTTCCTTTTCCTTTGTAGCCCCAGGCTCAACGCGTCATCCCGCCTTCACTCCCTCACACTTATCCATAAAGGGGATGGTATGAAATAAGAAAATCTTCTTCTTATTATTAATATTATTATATTTTTGTCCCTGCTTTTCTAAAAAAGCCCCCCAAAATCTAGGTTATGGGCAGAAATTACTCAGGGAGCTGGGGTCCTGGGAACAAAATCACTTGGGCAATAGCTGAATGATTGTGTTTGAGAACCTGATTCAAATCAGCTGTGAAACTGATAGAAAGAAAAAGAGCTACATGGGAAATGAAAACCACTAAGCAGAGGTTTTCTGGGTATATACTTTACTGGAGAAAATTGCCTTCCCGAAATGTCCATCAATCACTGTTTTTGCAAAGAACTTGTGGAAATTAAAGGAATTACAAAAAGGGCCTGATTCCAACCTCACTCTGGCATCAATCAGAAATAACTCCATTGAGGTCAAGGTCCCAGTGGGTCCTTTTTCAATATGGGTTGCACTGTTTTTACCTCGCTGTAGCTCCGTGGATGTCATGAGCTCCTCCTGATTTACACCAGCATTAAGGGGAACCTGAATTCCTTTTGCATTCTGAACTTTTGTCATTTTCTACAGCTCAGGACACACAAGCCTTCTAAGACAAGGCCTTTTATGGCACTCTTCAAACAGCGACATGAGTGAGCTAAGCATCTGAGACCAGCATGCATTCCTTCAAACATTTTTCTAGAGTATTGAAACTATGGCTTTTATCAGCCTTGACCTCATGGCTAACTGCACCTGTCAGGTTCCTACCGAGACTGGAATGAGAGCAGTCTCTGGGCTTGTTACAACAGAGACAGGGATCCATCAGGAAGCCATTATGCACTGCTACACTGCTTGTTGTGAATCCATTTTCTTTCATGAAAAAATGTATTTGTTTTTTGAGGCCCTTGAAGAGAATGCAAATAGCTCGATTGACTTCAGGAGGTATAAATGAGAGCTACATGTGACCTACAGCAATGAAATTGCACAGAATAAAAAGCTGGGGCTATCCTGAAAAGTACAAGATTTCTGTGAAATATTAAACCATGAGCGGGGTGCTGCAGCCCTTGTTGTAAAACAGATTGAAAACATGTGGATCAGAAAGAATAGGCAACCATGCAGCACTTCTTCAATCACATTTACAATGCACTTATTGCATGCTAAATACAGATGGACTCTCACTTGCAAAGAACTCGGAGGTAAAACTTGGCTCTTTCCAAATCAGTTTATCCAGAAAACTTCCACGCGGATATTCTACTTTGTGCTCTATCTAGCTCAACTCTGCCACATTTTGTCCATTTAAAAAGCATTACATCTATTATTATTGCCTTTAGGTACGGTAAATAAATAGGACTGATCTATATCTCATTGGATCTCACATTTACTGAGCACGAACCTTTCTGAATGCTCCACTAAGGCCTTATGCTTTACATCAGGGATGGGCAAAATACAGCCCGGGGGCCAGATGTGGCCCGTCAGGCCATTCTATCTGGCCTGCGGGGCCCCTAAAAATTTTAGAAAATTAATATTAATCTGCCCTGGGCTGCCTGTCATGCGACCCTCAATGGCTTACCGAAACTCAGTAAGTGGCCCTCTACCCAAAATAATTGCCCGCCCCTGCTTTACATGCTTAAGTACACATCAGCTAATGGGATGTGACCACCTCTGGGGTAGGAAGCAGCAGCTGTTTGCAATGTCTCACCCCACTGCTCTAATGTGGGTCAGAAAGCAGCCCACGTTGAAGCTGCAGAGGGAATGTCAAGGTAGCAGATTGCAGCCATCTAACTTTGAATTTGGTGAGGATTTTGTGGGCTAATCTCATCTCTCTTACAAAGGAACTTCCTGGCATCTCAGTGGCAATAGTATGCGGCTGGAACCTTAGTATTGCCTCCCTGACATGATCCTAGGCATTGGTGCTATAATTCAGCAAAGCATACATGGATGTCCAAAATTTTAACTACCTATAAGGACTCCCAGTAGATCAGGGTCTAATTCCATGCTCACTCTTTTGGAGAGAAGTACTGACTCTACTAAACCACCAGAAGAGCTTCCTGTGGCAGTCTCATTTTGCTTTGGAGATCTATTATGTAAGCATTGACTCAGCCTGAACCTGCTTATATGAGCAGATGAAATCATAGGTAATGGTTGCATAGCAATATCATGTTGGCAGTGACTATGCTAAATCTATACTTGTTATGCCTTCAGGCAATGCCAGGGAATCACCGGTGGAAAAAATGTAAGTATCCAGTGAAACCCTGCTTTTGAAGATTACTACTTTTTTTAATAAACCAGTGAAGGGGGTTCCATAACGAGGCAAAATCCCCCTTCTTTATTTACAAAGTTGAAATACAGAATTAATTTTGGAGCTTGTCAGACCCTGAAATCTGTGAGCTCTGTTGGGAAAATGGCCTCTGCAGCTCCTAGCCAAAAGCAAAAACTTGAGAACTTTTGTAAACTTCATTTCAAAGCTGTTGACTGTGCCATATATCCAACAGCATGTACAGGCATCTTCAGGATCCAGCAGACTCCTAAGAATATGCATAGCACTGTGACTAAAAATAAATATAATTACACTTTAAAAGGAAAAAAACATCTTAACGATCATCATACTTGCAGCTATGGAATGCTCTGAAGAAATATGTTTGTACTTAGTTGCAGGTAAAGTATGTTTTCCAGACAGAGAAAATTGCTTGAATGTCATAGGGTAGATTTATTTAATTAAAAATACAAATAGGAAAAATGTAAATCACTTTTCATCATGTTGTTTAGTAATGTATCCTGCTTCTATTGGAACAAGCTGATTGCTGCTTGGTCTGTGCTTATTCTTGGTAACCTATACAAATGTGAAAGCGGATAGCAAGCATGCTCGCTCCATTTCTCTGAGTTACAGAGGTCCATTTGTCCCAAAATACTGATAGCATTGAAGAACAGGCCATGCTATATGAAAACTCCCCATAACTCCCCAAACTAGACAGAGTGCTAGTTACAAATAATCCAAAGAATTTGACTCTGTTTTATGTTTGTGACTCCTCCATTCTTATGATCTCTTAGTTTTCCATGAGCTTTCTCACAATCATTTCCAAAACAAATTTTAGCAGTGGGGGCTGTTCAAAAATGTGTTGAGTTGGACTATTTGATCTTTCAGATGTTATTTTCACTTACGTCACATTGTATCATTTCTGATCTTTGCCTGGCTGAATGAAACGGTTCAAACAGGAGAGTAATGAACAATAAATTGAGACTACCCTGTTTTCTGGCTTGAATGCTTAAATAAATAATCCCAAAGGATCTTGTGGCCAAAAGTTCATGACATAAATGCATCAGCAATCATTTGGCTACCGACCAACTAATACGGATATGAACCCACAAATAACTTTCAAAGAATATGAGTCAAGGATGTGCCCAAGTCTTAAAGATTATTTTGTCTTTTTTTATATACAAAGGACATTGTGCTTTTCAGCTTTTACTCATCTCTAAGCCTTCCAGGATGCTTTTTTTTTCTGCTAGCAATGAGGCAGAATGATCCCTCCTTATGTCTTGTCTTAAATGCAGTAATCACTCGCTGGATTTATGGGTTAGGACATAATACACTAGGATACCTCTTCTCTTAAAACATAGGCATGTGGGAATGTCGGGATATTAGAGAAAGTGTAATAAAACTGCAAAAGAAAAACCTAGCAGTTCGTCAGGTAAGGTGGCAACTTTCCATTCAGCTGCCAGCAGTTGCTTAGCTGTTTGTTCATATTGCGCTCGCCCATTGAAATGTAGCTATTGGCAATTGGCTTTGTTGGAACTAAAGACCGAACCCTAACGTCGCTGGAATACTCCCTAAGGCTGTTTCATTTTAAAAGAGCCGTCGCTTTCAAAAGCACATAATTATGCTTCTTCCCTGCCATCTTATCTTGCATTAAATTTAATTGCTCATGAAACTTGGCAACGATCTCACACCCATTTAAAGAAATTAAGTGGTTCTGTCATTTTTTTTAGACCTCGTGATATGAAAGTACCCCAGCTCAGACTGCTTCTGACTAATAGGCTCTGCTCAGAAAATGTCTGCGCTCTTCCATTCCACCAAAAGAGGCATTTTCCTTGAGAGAACCGAACACCAAAAAAACGGATGGACTAAGGGGAGCTGATTTTAGCCAAGGCAGCCAAAAGTGACTAGTACCGATTGTCTACTGCTGCGAAAGTCATACTCACTCAAAGTCTTAGACTCCCTTGGTTCCTATAGACATGCAGCAAGGCTGTGAATCCAGTGTGTTAGAGTGGACTCGATTAATCAAGTCTGGTGGAGCGTGGAAATGACCGTGTTCCAGCAGTCTCCAGTGTCACGTGTATCAGTGTCCCTGCGCTGAAAAACGGTTGTTCAATGAGCTTTAGCTCAAAGCGCCCTGCTACCATTTTTCAGTGTGGGGACGCTGATACACGTAATGGTCAGGTGCTTTAATTAGCGCGGCTCGATAATTAAAATGCCCCCCTACCTCCCAGAGCACATCTATAAACGCCCTCTATTTCCAAAGGAGTCCCAAACCCAACCTGACCCAATGGGCTGCTTGCGAGGCCAGAACCAATGTGTTTTAGAACAAGCATCTGCTACCTCAGCTAAGTGGGTTCAACCTAAATCCACTAAACTCATTTGCTATAGGCCTTCCCTTCTTTTAGCTGGCAATAATTTGTAGTCAACGATATGGAAGGGAAACACTTTCTAACACGATCGAAATTCTATGAACTACTCGGTTCCCTGTCTTTGCTGCTGTCATGACAATATGCAACGTTTGTCGCCCCACAGACAGCCGGATCTAGGTATTGACTTGCCCCTTATATAAAATGTTGAGCTTTTTTCATCCTCTCTGGGGAAGCCAGGCTATAGGAGAGGATATGCCCTTTAAACAGGTTTCAATAGAGAAAAGATGTGTGCTTGTAACTACATTCAGTAAACTTGGAAGCACAAGCTCTACTAGCAGGATTAGAGGTGGGGTGGAAATCTTGAGTTCACCGAAGACATATTTTTAACATTTGTTTTTTTAATTGAAGACTTATTTATCAAGCATGCAGCCCACTTAATCCATCATGAAGCCTTGTATCTTGCATGTGATTTGTGATTACATGTTATGTTGTTTTTCATATTTAAAAAAAAAAAGGCCTTGGTGCTTCTGGAAGGTTCTGCGAATGGGAGAAATTCCTTATGGTCAAAAATGCATTATTGGCACACAGTGCAATTAAAAGGCATATAGAGAACAGGGCTGATAGTCTTACAGATGCTGAGTTCCTAGCTCTTTGACTGGATCCAGTGTTCAGATCGGGCCCCAGCGTAGCTCTATAAATGAAACAAATACCAAGTTCTGTGCACAGAGCACACTTGTAACAGCAGTGCAATATAAAGCGCTGGGTGCTGCCAGATTTTGTGTTATGTTTGCTGGTTGATAAATAGCCCAAAATTGAACATGAGCTTCTAGAAAAGAATAAGTTATAAAGTTAATATGGCCCCCTACCTCCTTATTAAACGTCCTGCATCCTGACACAGGAAGTGAAGCTGAGAAGTTCAGTCTTCGATGAATTGTGAATGAGAAATGCTCTAAATATAAATGAAAGCAGAAGGACAGGCCTGGCCTAGGAGTTTGAGTGCAAAAAGGAATTGGGAGCCAGGAACTTATCTCTGCTTTGAACATGATCCACTTTGGAGTGTGATCCAAAACCCTGCTAAGCAAATGAGAGTCCTTCCACTGACTTCCATGAGCTTTTAATCACTTTATGTGGCCTTGGATATGTCACATAACTTCTCTGCCTTCATATCCCTATGCAAAATGGGGTTTATTCACCTACCACGTGGGGGTGCGGTGAGAGTTAATGTTTGTTAAGGGTCATAGGAAGTACTATGTTTTATGATGAAAGTGCCCCCAGAGAACCATAGAGACTTGGTCGGGAGGTCTGAAACCTGAAATATGAAAGAATTAATGGAATAAAACAATTTAATAAAATGGCACATTAAAATAAAGCCGGTTTCCTCCCATAACTCTGTAGTAGACTGGGTCTCTGTGGTTAAGTGACTGCACTGGGAATCCAAAGTTCAAGTTACAGCTTTGCCATACCCTCCATGTGTGACCGTGGGCAAATTGCTTGATCTGTTAAGCAGGGGCTCCGTGTCCATGTGTCAAACTGGGATGATCATTTTCAATTCAGTTATTTAAGCTGCATGCTCTTCATGGCAGGGGCAGTCCTTCACCATGGGTATTTTTAGCACCAACACCAAGCGGCAGGGAGGTCTTCGTCTTGGTTTAGGGCTCTCAGTGCTTCTGAAATATAAATAATAATTAATAACAGTTGCTAATACACATAACCTGTTTGTAAATGGGGACTTTACTCTAGGGAGCAAGAGAATCAAGGGAAAACAAGTTCTACCAACTTTGGTAAGTCTCCTTGGCCTGTCACATGGACTTCTATCTTCTTTGTGATCCTCTAGAATGAACGGAGAAATGTGCCAGGACAACGTAGGCATCTCAGCTATTTCAATATATGTCTGTGGGCAGTCTCCCACTCTCATGCCTCCCTTGCAGTACTACTGTCTTCATTTTAAAATCAAGAAGTCTGTGGCATGCACAAAGCTAATTAAACTTCCCACAATAACTTATCATCCAAATTAGAAAGCTCAAGAAGGTTTGGCCATGTGAAGGAGTTATCTGGTAGGACATCCAGAAGTTTTAATAACATGACTAGTATCTGTACTATATATTCAGATAAAGAAATACTGCTGTTTTAGAGCATACTTCATATCGCATTGTTTTTAAGGAAAGATTATATAGATTAATGTATTGGCAGGCTACTCAGCATTTCAAGGCACAGGTTCATATCCTCTGCAGTAGGCGTTTACCTTGACCCACATGCCATGTTAACAAGCCAGTCTGTCGCTGTGTATTATATAAAGGTGCTTAATGGCCTGTAAAACTTTATTCCTCAGTAGTTTATGCAGAATGTCTACAGGAATGTTGCTTAGCAGGGAAGAGAGCTGTGGACATTGACCCTTCCTCCGTTCTCTTTCCAGTGCTACAACTGACTTTGTACGTGAAACCCGTTTCATCAGTCAGTGCCTTAGTTTCACCATGTTCAAAAATGGAGGATGCCGTGCCACACACGAGTGCTATGAAATGAATCTACTTTTACTCATCATGGCAAAGAGCCAGATTTGCCAAATGTAGTGAGTAGGACCTTACTCCTCAAGAAGCTCAAACTGATTTCAATGGGACCAACTGCAGAACAAGACACTATTCAGTGGCTTGCATTCTTGGCTATGCTAGCTTAAAATGTGTTTCAGTTGGGGGGCTCTTCCTTGCTTTGGGGACTTTATGCCACATGTTTTCTCCATCCTACAAGGGGTGTCCTAGGCTATCA
>NW_005842094.1:1239334-1282580 GCF_000455745.1 Alligator sinensis | reverse complement strand
GAAAGATACATCAGGAGTGATAGGGGAAGGGAGAGCTCAGTGCACTTTTGCTGTTCCCCTGCGGGCTTGAAATGATTTACAGGTATGCCTACATTGTACACTCCAATGTAATGCAGAGATGCTTGAGCTAGCTCTGGTGTGAGCAGCAATTTAGTCACGAGAACATGAAGATCAATGCTTCTCATTGCTGAGCTGGCATATTTAAAGCTTCTTTGGCTATCTTTACACACCCTTGCAGCCTGCAGTAGACATACCTGTAGAGCAGCTATAGCCAGCCCAGAATTTGGGAAATGGAAAGGTGGTTCCGAGCCATTTCTCCTCCCTGCTCTCCTCAGCTGCACCAAAGATAAATTTGATGCAGTGGAGGATCTAGCCCGATCTGAGTAAGAATGACAGCATCCGACACAGACTGCTGTGAGTCTCCTGGACAGATGGAGCTATAGAAATGCCACCTGTTACCACTGAGTCAAGGACAGTAGCATCCCAGCTGCAGTGCAGTTCCTTTGTGTCTCTTTTGCTCTGGTGCTTTCACTCCCGTTTGC
This sequence comes from Alligator sinensis, assembly GCF_000455745.1. Classification (NCBI taxonomy): domain Eukaryota; kingdom Metazoa; phylum Chordata; order Crocodylia; family Alligatoridae; genus Alligator; species Alligator sinensis. The sequence continues at coordinate 1,282,038 of NW_005842094.1, read as the reverse complement.
GACTTCCTGTGATTTCATCCTCCTTTCCCCAAGATTTCCACCATGTTATGGTCAAAGCTAAAAACCAAACACACACATGTATGCTGCTCAAACAATTCTTTCCTTTTGCAAATCATTCAGACCTCACACCTCTCCAGCAAAACAAATGCAATCCAAGCATCAGATCATAAAACCATGGAAAAATTTTATTTGAACTGCTGGCATGGCTTCTAGTAGTACGCTGGGGGCAGCTCTGCTTTCACATCCCCCCCGAGCCGTGTAAAGAATTTCACTCCTAGTAACTGAGCTATAAATGTAGGCCTCATGCTGTGCAGGCTCTGGGTTACAATGTGAGAAACCAGAAGGCTTTCAATTTTTTTTGCAGAAGATTATCAAAGCACCTTTAAAAAGAGCCAGATTTCCTGCCTCACCTTGCTCTGTTCATCTCTCTTCCATCCATTCGTTGAGGCACAAGAAGGCATTCAATGTACTTTGACACATGCAACTACACAAGTTACCCAGCGAAACGGGTGGGAAAGGCTGCGTGTCTTAACCCGTTTCTACTGAGCGTCTCCCAAGGTATCAGCATTTGTATACTCTTGTGATGGGATTCTTTACCAGCTGTGTCAAATACTTAGTAATGGAAAGAAAGGCTGTAAGTCACAACTGGACTATATATTTATTTTCTTAACTGGTTTATATTCCATTTGCATGAAACCTGGTGTGCTCTAGTGAGCGTGTTCCTCACGTTTTCAGGAGAAAGAATGCTTATTTGCAATCCAGTACTCTCTTTTCCCCTATAGGAGCCATCTGTACTATACTATAGAGGAATATGAATTGAGATGAGTCAGGTTAAAATACATCTGACCTGAACGTTTAGTCCTCACTGTTATTAAGCAATAACAAGCTATCATTTGTTATCTGTTAGGTGGTGCTTCACATTGAACATGGCCATGAACGGTTTCTCTGCATCAGGAATTTAACAATGTTGGAGCCTACCGCAGTGCCAGGGACATACTGAGGTAGCACTGGAGTGACACTGTAGCTATTATATTCCAGGAAATATGTGAGAAGCAAAGATTTTTGTGAGTGAGATCTTTAATTGGACCAACTGCATAGTTGGGAGAGCTTTAGACAAGCTTTGGGGCATAAAGTACCTTTCCTCAGGTCTGAGAAAGAGGCCTGCCCAGCTTGAGAAGAACACTGGCTCTCTCCTTGATTATAAAGTCCACATTGAATCTCAGATAAATTTAATAAAAAAGGTAGTTTTCACCAAAAAAATCAACATTTCCAACATTCATGCCTAATACGTGCATCTGCCTTTATTTAGTAAGTGGGAAAGCATCTGAGTAGCCGCAAGCTGAAAGAGGTGCCCTATGTACATTTGCAAGCATGGTAACTGTGCATGAGGGGTGCAGGAAAAATCTGACCCTAGAGGTGGGTCACTGAGCCGGAGGAGGTAAGTAATGGCGCTCCACATTTTGGTGTGGATATTGCGACTTTGCCTGCTAAGAAATGCATGCTAGTGCATCACATTCATTGCATGGACAGATCATTCAGGGACATGCCAGCTGTTTCCTATGAAGTGGTTTGATGCCTATTGCTATTAAACAAAGGGAAATGGGCAGTTCTCAAGAGGAAAGTGAAACTGGTCACTTCCCTGCTTAACCTGAAGAAATGATATCTTCTGCAGTTATCTCGTTTTTTCACTGAGTCTTTCACAGGAGTTACTCCCAAGATGGGCATCTTCATTTCAAGAAGATTGAATACTGATGAGCTGCATCTTTAACTAGCACATTTGTGAATGGGATGTATGCTGTGGTTGTTGAGAGGGCAGGAGGTTTCTTTCAGCGCTTTGTCCCTTTGTTTTTAAAGATTTCAACACCCACTGCGTGTCCCCATCACAAGCACTTTTCAATTGTCTCCGTTAGTGATAGGCGACAGTTCTTCCTTCCAAGTCTTTTCAATATTATCAAGTCTTCTATTTTAATATATCTTTGTTAAAAAGAAATCCAAAAAAATGAGGAACCCTTCCTCTTCCATGAGGATTAGTGACTGTCCTAAAGTAGTTACCAAAAGAGAACAGCACAGGCCAGTTTTTACAGGCATCATTTAAAATGTTCCTGTATATAATCTTTTCTGTTCAATCTCCATTTCCAATGCATCAGGAGCTAGGTGAAGAAAACCTAAAAGACTTCAAAATTAGCCTGAAAAAATCTGGTCGCACATATGCTGCTGCAAATATGGTAGGTTTTATGTACTGAAGCCAAATGGGAGACAAGTTTGAAAAGATCAGTGGAATCCAGGAATCAAGTAAGGAAAGAAAGAAAGAAAGAAAGAAAGAAGAAACAAGGAAAGAACAAGAGATATCCAGGAGGTTAGAGAGAGTTCAAAGTAAGGAATAAGAAAGAAAAGAGGCTAAAGCAAAACTGTGAACAATAAAATCTGCCCTCTTGCCTCTCTTGCAAATTCTTTTGTGAAATTTTATCAGAGGAGCTAACTGGGAGAAGGACATTCTGCAGAGAAAATAAATACTGGGGAGAAAAAAGGTGAATCAAGGTTAAGATAATGTAAATAGCTTTCTGAGATACAAGGCTTTTCTTAGAAGAATCCCCACACTTGGTGTCATTCATACCATCCAAGGAAAGTATTACATTTTAAAGTCAATAGACATATTTTTCCAAGTCGCTCTAAGTTCACGCCATAAAGATGGTTTTTTGGTCTTTTTTTTCCAGACAAAGTCATTTTTCTTTGTCCTTTTTTCTTTTACAACTGTAATCCATTTTTCATATTAAGAAAACAAGTGAGTGAAAGATTGCTTTTGGCACTTCCTTTCCATGACCCCGTTCATTGCTGATGCGAGAATAAAGCAAAAGATGGTTCTTGGTTAAACTCTGATCCCTAAAAACACCAGATGTGAGCCATATGACAGACCTGCCAAGGGCAGGAGGAAGATTTGTTAGCTTGCATAAATTCACACTCACCCAAAGTATATCAATGTGCTTGCAGGCACCTGAGTGAACATCAACATAGGAAACATACAGTCCCTGCTCACTCCCCCGTGTCCCACCGCTAAACTTTCTCACCTTGTGTGTAGGGCTGCTGGGAAAATGAAAACTGCCAGCCAGGCAGCACATGTCTTTGCAGGTAGATTCATGAACACACAGCCGCCCTCATCCCTTTGCAAATAAAATTTGCTCCTTGTTAGAGGTGAAGAAAAATGATTGCAGGAAACCCTCGCTATTCACGGGTTCGGCATTCGTGGTTTCAGATATTCGTGAATGCTGAACCCACAATGTAATACACTTAAAGGAGCTCCTCAGGAGCTCTATGCTTGCTGCCGCCAGGCTCCCACCACCACCACTGGGCTCCCACCGCCAGCGTGGTGCTCCTACTGTTACCATCGCTGGGGGCACTGCGTTCATGAATGCAGACGGCATTCATGAACACAGTGCCTTATTCGTGAATGTCGCCATTCGCGGTTATGCAAGAATATATCCCCTGTGAATAGCAAGGGCTTCCTGTATTTTGGGATGACAGGCAATAAGGGCAAGAGAAAATTCAATATGGCAAATACAAAGCGCTGTGCTTGGGATGGAGTAATCACATGCACAAATATAGACTGGGAAGACTTGGTTAGGTTGCATCTGCATGAAAGGACCTAGGGTTATGGTAGACCATAGGCTGAATATGTGTCAACAGTCTGCTCCTGCTAAAAAAAAAAAAGGCAGTAGCTTACTGGGGTGTTTCATAGCAGTATAACTTGTAAGTCAAGGGAACTGATCCGTCTGCTGTATTCAACACTAGCAAGGCCACACTTCAAATGCTGTGTCAAATACAGTTTGGGACACTGCACTTCAATCAAGACATGGAACAATAGAAAGAATTCAATGGAGAGTATAAAACATGATTAGAGATCTGGAAAACCTGACTTACAAGGACAGGCTAAAAGACTAGGGTTAGATAGCCTGGATAAGAGAATATAGAGGGGGATTTGATAACTCATCAAATACCTGAACAGTGATTATAAGCAGGATGGGGATAGAGGATGAGAAGCAATGATTGCAAATTATGGCCAAGGAAGTTTAGGCGGGATATTAAAATGAACTTTCTGACTATGAGGGTGGTCAAGCACTGGACCAGGCTACCTAGAAAAGGTGTGGAATCTCCACCCGTGGCCATTTTCAAGAGCAGGTATTTATCTAGGATGGTTTAGACAGGGATGACCCTACCCTGAGCAGGGGGGCAGACTAGACGACCTCCTGAGGACCCTTCCAACCCTACTTTTCTACAATTCTGTAAAGTCTTGTCTTTTCTGAACCTCTTTGAGAACCATCCCACCATTTCCGCTGGTGCACAAGTTTCTTCCGCAGAGCTGGGCTTCAGGAGCGCATGCACTACCACTCTGCCTGAAGTCAGAATGTCTTCCTTAGATGCTTGTGCGAATCTGTTAGACATTTCCTCCTGCATTGTGGCCAGATTGCCTTTTACTTTGTTTAAAGCCAGGCTTTGCTGTTTGAGCCTTCCCTAAAATACTCTCTCCCTAGTCCCCACAGAGCCTTCACGTTCCTTCTCAACCTTTTCCATAATGTCATTTATAACATAAAGTGCTGAACCCTTCACGCTGCACACAGCATTTTTCATGTGGCCAGGTCAGGGGAAGAGCTATCTCCTTCGGCTTGTAACTGAGTCTGGCCTATGCACTCCAGCGCCCTATTTGCCTGTTTTGCAGCTACTGCTGCCAGAAGGTCTGTTTCCTCTTTTGCTTCCTCTAGAAAAATTCCATCCAAAGTATATTTTGCCTTTTTATTGGTCCTTCCCAGACGTGTGGCCTTCCCTTTATTGACATTGAATCCATATGCCAATCTCATCAGAGCGTGCAGACTTCAGGCATGGTTCTCGTAGCGCTCCCTCGATGAATCAATTTCCATTTTCCAGGTCACATCCCTTCATATTCCCTGTTCCACAAGCAGCACAGCACCTTTCCCCAGGCAATCTGTATACCTGGGGCAGCACCGATCCCACACTGCCCTCTTCTTCCTCCAGATCCCTTCTGCAAACACATCTCCCACCTGCTCTGCCTATGATCCTCTAATTAATTCCTTTTAAACAGTTATATTAAGTATATCTTATACAAAGGAGCTTGTATCATGTGCACCGTGCTGTCCCACCTGGTCCAACCCCAGTGCCTGCCGCATTCCTGGTTGCTGAGAGGTAACAAATAAACTGTGTTCTGTGAAATCACTGTGGCATCCTCACCAGCCCTGCCCACTGCCCTAGCCCCCCCTAGCCCCCCAGATTGTTGCCCTGCCTGGCCCCATCCCCTGCCTGCTCCCCTGCCCCCCGATGGCTGCCCTGTTCCCTCCCATCTTCCACCTGCCCCCTGAGCCCACCTGATCGCTGCCCCACCTGGCCCCAGCATCCCGGCAATTAAAAAAAAAAAAAAAAGCCCACACTTTGCAGCAGTAGCGGCTGCCATTGGGGTCAGTGGGGCCTCGTGGTGGAGCCCCCCCAAGCAGCACGGGACCTGGGTGACAGCGCATGGAGCTGCGCAGCACCCTGCTGACCCTGGCTGCACCCACGCAATGGGGCAATGGCAGTGCGGGTCACAGATGGCCAGGGCCAGCCCTGCTGCCCTCCTCTGCCCTGTGCTCTGTGTGTGTGTGTGGGGGGGGGCTCTGCCATAAGGGCCCAGTGACCCCCACAGCAGCTGCTACTGCCAGTGAGTGTGGGGCTTTGTTTTGAGTCCTGGACAGCTGGGGCTGGGTGGGGGTGGGGGGGGATCAGGTGTGGGGCAGAGCGGGGCCAAGTGGGAGGCTGACCAGGGAGCCCCACTCCCCCCCATTGCCCTGTGCTGTGTGGGGGGGGCTCTGCCAGATGGCCCCACAGCCCCTGCTACTGCTGGTGAGTGTGAGGCTTTTTTTTTATAGGTGCTGGGAGGCTGAGGCTGGGGAGCTGTAGCCCCTGTGGGGGGCTGTGACCCCTGTAAGGGGGCAGTAGCCCAGTGGGGGCAGAGGGGACCCACCCCTCTGGAGCAGCCCCACTGCACAATCCACCCACACCGGGGGCTCTGCCAGATGGCCCCACAGCCCCTGCTACTGCTGGTGAGTGTGAGGCTTTTTTTTTATAGGTGCTGGGAGGCTGAGGCTGGGGAGCTGTAGCCCCTGTGGGGGGCTGTGACCCCTGTAAGGGGGCAGTAGCCCAGTGGGGGCAGAGGGGACCCACCCCTCTGGAGCAGCCCCACTGCACAATCCACCCACACCGACCCACACACCCCACGGCCCCCCACATCCCTCCACAGCCACCCACATCCCACCACCCCTGTTCCCATCTCCTCCTGCAAACTCCACATCCCCTCAGCACACACCCTGCATGCCCAGCTGCCAGACAGGATGAGACCTGCTGCCAGGAGCTGTTGCTGCAGGGGCAGCTGCCCCCACATCCTGGTTAGTGAAGGGGTCAGAGGGCACTCTAACTGCTCTAGGGTAGGAAAACCAAAGGCAACCAGCAAAACATATAGGTATTTAGAATTTATTTTATTATGATGATGATGAAGACACTGGTAGGCTTCCAAATTGCTTTAACACTGTAGATATATCAATAAAACATTGCCCATCTGAGCTCTGTCTCTCTGTCTCTCACTCTCTCTCTCTCTCTCTATATATATATATAGTGGCTTTTTGTTTTAATTGTGGAGGAACATGGATTTTGGGGTATATTACAGAATGACTTTGGGATTTATTTTATCAGGGATTTTTTGGTTTTCAAATAGGGAACTCCAGAATTTCTGCTAGGGAGGCAAGTGACAGGATCCAGACAGAGAAGCCTGCTCAGAGCTGGCACCTTGGACCCAGCTGGAGGTGGGGCATTGGGCCCCCCCGGAGCCCACCTCTCCAGCCACAGTCCATTGGCAGCTGGCCCAGAGGGGCAGATGCCTCTACTGACTGTGCACTCCCCATCCAGGTCTGGCAGGTGCACAGCAGGTCACAGCCAGGCAGTAGCCCCCGCTGCCAGACTGCTGCAGTGGGTAGAGGGTGCAGGGAACTCTCAGGGCTGCTTCAGCCGTCCAGCTGGCACAAGGGGCAGTGTCCCCAGGTACCAATTGGCTGGGCCCCAGAAGCTCCTGAGAGCGAGTAGCCCTGAGCTACTTGACAGGGCAGCTTTTTATACTGCTGGAGACAGCACAGGTGCTGGCCCCAGGCTTTAGCTCCCCCTGGCTGCAGATCCGGGAGGAGCCAGGCAGGGTTATTTTGCCCCAAGTGACACAACTTGCCCCACACCAAAGTGCATGTCCGGGGACGTGCGCCGAGGCCAAAAGCCCTGGCTCCAATTTGCACCGCTTCTGTCTGAGCTGCTGCAAGCGCACGTGCTTGCATGTATGGATGCACTCAAAGGGGCTTACACACACAATGCTGCAGCAATGCTAGAGCGTTCCAATTAATCCAGTCTGCTCTAACATGTCTAATTTGAACATCTCAGAAGAAGTGTATAGGCACCTGTGTTTACAGAGCAGCACCTGGCTACGGTTGCTTATCCAACCTAGAGGCTTATCAGGCAAAGGGCTTTGAGATGCTGCAAGACATACGTGCGCGCTTGTGTGGACGCTCCCTGTGGGTTTAAACATGGCCGCTGGGGCATCAAATGAGATTTAGTTAAAGTGTCCCTTTGCCATTTTTAAGCATGCAGGGGCTCTCCAGGAACAGCTCTAATTAAAACACTCCACCCCCACCCCTGAGCATGTGTATAGGTACCCACAGATCCTATGGTCTGCCTTCTGGCTTAGTGTCTGGTTTTGGAGCCAGGACACATGCCATGTTTATACCAGCGTAACCTATCTTTACTCCTATATTTACCGTAGAATGTGAGATGACACACAATTTATTTTCCTACCTACCCTAGTGTTACTTAATCGAATCGAGTGTAGCATCACCCTGGGAAAACAGCAGTAAATATACAATAGGGTAAATGATGTAGGTATTATATATTTACAGGTGTCATCATTGTCTCAGTGCAAACATCCTACTGCCTGCTCCCTGCCACCTAATTATGAGGCAATAAAATTAGTGTCTTCTGCCATAGGTACCCAGCTGATCATCTTTTTGCTGCAGATCCTGGGGTAGTTTCCATCAGTGTACAGTCCCAACGTACATGACAGCAGTGTTAATGTGTCACAATGTTCTGCATGTAGGGGATGGATTCAGGCACCCTTCCCCTGATGGCTAAGACCGGGCGCACAGCCACCCTCGTGCTCTCACGGTGCTGACACTCCTTGCTTGTGGTAAGGAACGTCTTGTGCAGGTCCTTTGTACCACGGATGAATTTCACCCTTATGTTTCTAGGACACTTTGGGACCCTGAGATGCGGGATGACAGGTACTCAGAGTCCTGTGGACTACTGAAATATTTGCCCAAACAAAGGCACAATATACAGTGTCCCCCACAAGGGTTAAAAAGGACTCGAAAGGATTTTGCAATCTTCAGGAGTCCTTCGCTGGTGTCAGAAAATGTCTGACACATTTTTACCTAAGACGACAAATAAAAAAGCAGCGTCTGTGAGATCTCTCTGGCAGGGGGAGTATTTGGTCCCTGGTCTAGTGCCACATGACGCACCTGTGGCATGACGATATCTGGAAACATATGCCCCTAGCCATGAGTGGGTCTTTACTTATGGATCTATTCTTCTGCTGTGGCACGCACGTAACTCCTATTGACATTAATAGGAATTAAATGTGCATATGGAGAGAAGAATTATAGAGCTGCTTGAAACAGTGACTTCACACATGCAACACACTCTCCGTTCCAACCCTGTTTCTGACTTGCACACCACAATTGCAAAGTAAGAAAATCTCTCATTTTGTCATGATGTTTTTCATAGATCCCAGCATAATAAAATCTGCCTGAGGCAACCACCCAATAGACCTGCAAAAAATGGTTGCCTGTTAACTTTTAACTACTTGTCAAAGAAAATTATAATGGGATCTTGGGAGAGACAATAAAGTTGTCCCTGAAATAAGAAATTTGCCAGTTGGAGGTGATACTTAGTATAGGTTTCATTCTGCATATAGCGTGTCTGCTCATTTTCCACGATTGCTGATTTTCATTTGACCTTTGTCATTAGTTTCTCAAAACTTGCTTTCATGGCATGATCTTTTGGTGATGTGGAGTTGTTCGAAACAAATTAGCAGAGAGACATCTTCCAGAATTAATTCCAAGAAGTTTTTGACACGGAATAGCAAAACTCTAGAACTCTTGGGTTAGACACGATCTCTTTTATTGGACCAACTAAGAAAGTGCAAAAAAACCTGTCTTTTTTTGCAAGCTTTGGGGCTCACGTGCTCTTCATCAGGCTCAGAGAAAATTAAAGATGGTAAAAAGTCCCCATAGTTAGGACATAAACTTCGTTTTTTGCGATTTCTTAGCTGGTCTAATAAAAGGTATCATCTCTAAACCACGAGTTCTAGATTTTTGCATTTCTTTTCGTCTCAGACCAACATGGCTACCAAATACATCGCTGGCATGGAATAAAACATTTTTAGCAGATGTCCACTTTCTTCTGTTTCCACTGATGGGTAGGAGGTTCTAGCAATTAAGGTGCTAGGCTGAGTTTCTGGAAATCTGGTTTCAAGTCCTACATCTACTGTTGGCAGTGGCAGTCCCTCACGGGTGAGGATGATTGTTCCCATGGGCCAAGTAAAGGGTTGTAAATGAGTCCGTTAAAGGCTAAGAAGGCCAATCTGAGAGCCACAGATGCTGGCAAATGCTGTATGACCTTGAGTAAATCACTTAATCTCTCGGTGCCTCAGTTGTACCTCTGTTGTATCCAGGAAGGCTGGGATTTTCAAAGGGGCCTGAAGGAGTATCTGTCCAATCCCCATTTCTTTCTCCAAAGGGGTTTGGGCATCTGTGGTTTGGTCCTTTGGAAAACAGATCAGAAGCTTTTCTTATGCTTATATGCAGCTCCTCACAGCCTGGGATCTTTACTGGATAAGGACTATAGCTTCTACCTCACAGGTCAAACAGTTGTATGCACAATTAATAATTATAGTGAATAATGCATGATTAGTAGCAATAATTTGAGTGCATGTGCACATATGCATGTGCACTTGACGGATCTATATATGTATTTGTATTAGCTCCATGGCCTTTTACTTGGTAGGCTAGATTATTTGTACTGCTTTACTACTTGTGCGTCTAACTCTCTTAATACATGTTGATGTTGAATGGTTAACTCTCTTAATACATATATGGTTGATTGAACCATAGCTTCGTTAAGTGCATTTCAAGAAGAAACAGGTTGGGGTAATGTGATGGAATTATATAAAGGTTTAAATCAAGACACCTTAATACCTGGAGGTGAGAAAATACTCTCATAAATGCCTTATTAATTCCTTAAATTAATTAAGGAATTAATTAAGACCACCTGAAACCTGAGATCCTGCTCCTGCCTTTGTTTCAGGGTAATTTGCATCATCACAGATCCTCACAGGAGGCGAGAGGCTTCATACCAGCTATGAACTGTCTGCCCAGAGGAGTTTGCCATCTATTGACTCCTCTGTGAAATCCTATGAAATATGAACTTTCATTTCTATCCAAGAGAACTTTTACAATCTTTTCTCCAATGCCTGATGAAGGGTGCTTGCAATTAAAGAATTTTTTTTTGCAAAAATCTTGGGCTAACAAAAGATATCATCTCTACTACGAGTCCTGATTGCCTTTTCCTCTGGACTAATATGGCTACAACCTGGATACCTTATTAATTCCTTACTCTTATGTAAGTCAACTTCACGGGACAATAGGAGAGGCGTGCCATAGTGCAGCTGAATTCAGTATACCTGTTCCACCTGTCTGCACCAAATACACACTACACGGTGCAGAAAATGGCACATCGGCACAGTAAATGGAAGCCAAACCTCAATAATTTACCTCTGGTTTCATTCAGTGGTAAGTTACTGTGGTTTAACTTTACTTACAGCAAGTTAGGAGCAGACAGATGAAATGGTTATCCCAAATCAGCTGATGCACACCCTCAGGCTATAAATTGCCCCCCTTTAAAATGATGAAACTATCCTGGGTCATAAAGATGGGTAGAGCTAAGAACGTGGCACACGAAATTGAAGAGAGCATGATGGTAAACCTCAGCGTGTACAGCTGTGCCACAGGCTAGGAAGGAGATGAAAGCTGCTGGGGACCAGGCATGGTTAGGTCTGGGAGCTGGCAGGGTAGAGGACTAGGCTAATCATGGATAATGAAGGGAGTAACGAGTGCCCTGGACCCAAAATTGCCCACCTTCAGGTATCGCGTTGGTTGAAACCTCCGTGGGCACACAGACCTCCTGGAGCTGAGTCCGTGGCACTGTCTGGTGCAATGGTTACTGCCTTCATCACTGTATAATTGCTTAACTGCTAAATAAACGAGGCAAGAAAACACTGTCCCCATGTTATAAAGGAGCAAAAAACTTTGAGGCAAGAGCTGAAACCTTGGGTTGATAACTGTGCTAAGGAACAACTTTTGGCTGAAACCTGCTGGCGATTTTATGATGAGCAAATATATTGCACTTGGATCCGTTGTCAGTTGTTATGCTTGAAATATATGACTACAGCACAGGACATAAAGAAAAAGCATAGAATTATTGCCGACAGAAATACTGTAATTCATTGTTTTATTTTTCTGTATAACAGGTGCTAAAATATGACCAATATAATACAGAAACCATAGACTCGAGTCAAAGTCTTAACATTATCACCCGCCCCAAGCATTCAAATCTTTATGAGTCAGGCCCCCCCAAAATCAAGAGATCAGCTTAAAAATGATGAGATTTTTTTTTTTAAGTACACCATGGGCTCTTTTTATTTGCCTTTAGGGTACAGCTGGGTCACATTTTAAAGCTTTCCTCTGAAACCAAGGGAGCTGGAAAATCCCTTTTGTTTTTAAATCAAAACTGAGATTCCTACCTAATCTTCAAGAGTGGGAGCTTTGCTTGAAACATCACGTATTATGAGACTTGCAGTGAAATCAAGAGAATCACCAATGCTATAAAAATAAATATCCATCCATCCATCCATCCATCCATCCATCACATAGGAAGTTTTACTTGGAATAGCTTCTAGAGAGGTAAGTGATAAATTTTTATGCAGAACAAGCATCAATTTTTTTACACAAATTCCTTGAAGGTATAGTGGGATGATTTTGATTCAGTTTGTCTCTAAAACTAAAAAAAAAGAAAAAAAAATCATATAAGGGTAACATTTGCAAACATGAATCATAATGAAAAGAGGATCTATAATGAATGCTAATAGGGTCCTTTTCATAAGACAGTCTTTCAACTTAACGCTGGTGCTGAATGTTTTCAAACGTAAATCTGGTCACAGGCTGGAGCCCAGGAGGTACATAAACAAGCCATATTTTTAAACACAGTGTGAAATGTGGGGTCTGACATTATCATTATCAGTGCCTCATGCATGAGTTATGAGGCATTGTAAACCATTTTCATATTGCAGCAGAGAAACTTGGAGCTGCTCTGTGGTGGTTGCATTTGATCTGAGATGCAGCGAAACATTCTGTACTGGGTTTAGTTGTAAAAAAGGAAACTGAATCAAAGGACTCTAGTTTTTTATTCTGACACTATTTCTCATAAATTTGGGACTGAGAAGGAACATTGTATAAAGTTGTCTGATGGAGATACTGCATGAAGGTATACTGGCTGGGAATGGGAGTCCCAAAGGTATTAGGTGAGCCAGCCTGGATGAGCTGCTCTTTGCTGTAAGGAGCGCTGGAGCAAGTCGCCCCGCAGGCTGAGAGGCGTTCTGGTGCCATGTCTTTCATTTAGTTTACCATACAGACTGTTCTCTTGGGCACTTTTTCAGTTTCTTTAACCCGTTTGCTCAGGGTAGCTGTGGGAATTGAATGTGTTAGGATAAAGTCAAAGGTCTACCGGGCATTTTTCCCAATTCAAAACATATGGGATAACACAAAGATGCAGAACTTGAACAGCACAAATAAAGCAAAGACAGAGGTCAGCTTAGAGTCCTCTTAAATAGGAGGTTTAAGATATTTTTATTCAGCAAGCAGCTATTCCTTAGGAGGTCTTAAGGCACAACTATAGCTGGGGGGAGAACTGGAATATATTGGCTCGGTGTCTTTCAGCATCTAGATGTAGCTTTCTCCTGAGAATACGTCGGATTTGGGGTTGGAACCTGCAAAATTCTGACCACCATGAACTTCCACTGGTTTTGATGGGATCTCTTCATGCAAAGTTAGTCTGTGGCCTATAGCAAATATGCCAAATTAATTAAATTTACATTCAAAATTTAAAGAAAAATGAGGATGGATTTTCAAACATTGTTTCTGTCTGTGCAGATCATTGGTTGCAGTTCAGACCATAAGAAGTGGGGCAGTCACGGTCTGATCTGAAAGTCCCGGGTTTTGGATGAAATGATCTGGCAGCTGGGTTTTTTCTTCAAAGGCTGTGATTTTCAGAAACTTTATCAACCCCATTCTTGTTTTAAAAAAGCAAACCCTGGGTCGGCTTGAATCCAGGCCCAATTTATCAGAACCGTCCAAAATGTGAGTGCTGGCAATCTCTGGTTCTGGTTCCAGCTCCTCTCTGCAACAAACCCACATAAATATAGTCTGATGTGGAGATGGAACTGCTGTTTAGAGGCTCTGGGTGCAGAGAATAGCACTAGCTCACTCTCAATAGCAGGGTTTCCATAGGTCAGGCTTAGTGGAAAGAGTATTTCTTACAGAATACCTGCAATTTGCAGTTAGTTATGCTGGTTTCCTGCGTGACAGTGGTGTAGAGCTCATAGAGAAATGGAGGCATTTCAGGTTCTATTCTTGATAGTGCCACTGCGTTGCCTTGGGCAAGCCAAAGACAAACCCTGGCTGGGATGTGATAGTTGGGGGTGGTCAGACTAGACGACCTCCTGAGGTTCCTTCCAACCCTGACTTTCGATGATTCGACGATCCTGATTCTAAGCCATTTGATTTCTGCGTCTCGCTGCTGCAAGACCGACTGCTGCGGCCCTTGCTGAAGTCCTGCTAGTATAAAACTCTCAGTTGCCCTTTTGGAGAACCCCATGGATCTGTTCAGCATTATGGGATATATATATATATGATGGGAAGATTATGGGTTATAAGTGGAGAAAATCGGGAAACTTTAAAAATGGTATGAAAAGAGATGATCGCAGCTGAAACAGAGGGCACTGCGGGAAGATGACTCCAGCTTCATGCAATGCATGGCTAAAATGTTCTCCGAGGGAGTGCTCCTGGCTGGTGCGGGGACACTGGGATTCCTATTCATTGTGCAGCATTTTGCCAGCGCCCCCCTGCTGTGAGGATGTGTGGAATTGGGAGAGGCAGCCGGTGTCTCCAGCAAAACTGCAATGACAGCAGCTGCCTACTGGCACAACGCTACCGAGAGAGCGCTCAACTGTAGACGTAGCCTGAGATTTCCTGCTGATGGAAGGGGACTAATAATCTTGCTGGCTATTGGGAAGCTTAGCTAATTAAACTTTGAAAGGCTGTTGGAGGTGGCAGCCCCTCATAAGTGTGAAGGGTATATAAAGCCTATGAGTGAGAGGTTGTCATGCGTGCTGTGATTTTTTTTTAATAATGTCGGTGAGAAAAGTCGCAGCTAGGAAACATCAATCCGGCGTTTTCTCCCAGGGGAGTTCACAACTTCTGATTTAATGCGTTCTGGAAACCGTGAGAATCATAGCTGGAGCTTTTAGGGACTAAGGGATTGTCTATGGGAGCTGAGCACCTAAACTCTTTAAGCCGCTTTATGAATGCCAACCCAGGTCATTCCCATATGCCGCGCACTTTCAAAGCAGTGGGGTGAGGGATGGGGTGAGACTCCTGGTTTCATTGTCAGTGTGAACGGTGAGAGATGAGATACATGGATGAAGAAACAACAAAATCATTCAGGGGACTAAGAGTCGGGGCCCGATTCTGCTGTCCTCAGCTACTCACACCGTTCTTTGCACTTGGACTCCAGGTGCGTGGGTGTACGGGAGGGAAGAGCTGGGCCTCTCGGGATTGTGTGGGAGTAACAGAGCACAGTTTGGCCTCATGTCACATAAGGAGTACTTGATTTTTTTCCTCTCTGTATTTTTTCCAGGAAAGTAATAAAAATGAGTTACAATTAAAGAAACACAAACCTCGAGGAAGCTCTATTCTGTCTGCTCGTTGCTCCACAGTATTTTTCTTCTGGAGCAGCACACCCTGGCATTGAGTTCATTTCTGGGGGCTTTTTTGAGTTGATTGCATTCAGCATAATCACATACCAGTGGAGGGGAAAAACTGAATTTTCAAACTGATGACACATTTATACCAGAATTGTAACTTTGTGATATTAATGTATCATTTAACTTACATGTAGACTTTGGAATGTTTATAACTACTGTAAATCATAGGCGAGAGCAGCCAAGAGCGTGCCACGCGGCATTCCCAGCACAACTTGTAAAATAAATACAACAATCGCAAAAGAACAACATTCCCTGCTACAAAAGGGAACGTGTAAGTGCTCTGGTGCAGCCCTTGGTAAAATCTGCCTGAAGTCTAGGTATCTGCAAGAAAAGAGTCATTTATGTCTCTCCACTGCCGGTAGCAGTCTGCATGTGGTCTTCAGTAAAGATGTCAAAGAGCAAAGTGTCATCAGGCTCATCTGAATGCAGTCCTGGAGCTCCGACAAAGGACCAATATGACAATACCACATGGGGTGATGGCTTCATTTACCATCACTCTTCTCTTCTTTTCTATGACAGCCCAAGTTTCTTGCAACGGTCCTACATCTTCTCTGTTAAGTGACTAAGTTCTAGGGTTTTACAAAGACCATGACCTCTGAGCAACTTGCCTTCTGTGATAACTTGTGGAAAATAAAAATGTACTAATTCTTGGACCATAAAATTCGGTGATTTCTGACCTGTTAACCTCCTGGTTTTTTTTGTTGAGGTTTTTGGTATTTTTATGATTGCTCCAGAGAATTGTAAAATACACATTTAAATGCCATCCCGCCTGATAGCAATCTAATCATTAAAACATCTAGGTTTCTTTGTTGGAAGTTAATCACTATAAAACTCTTTTGGGTTCATCAATGCACTCAATGCCTGTTTTTCCCTCCATGAAATGGGCAACGTAACACGATAGTTGTGATGACTTTATCCCTTAGGCTGCAATAAAAAATGATTGCAAAACTCTTTGAAAATTCCTTTCTCCTTCAAGGGCAAGAGGCTGAAGCGGAGGCAAGTCGAAAGCCGAATCAACGATGCCATCAAAAGTAGAAAATTAAGAAGGTTTTAGGATCAGAAGTGTATTTGGTCTGAGGGGAAAGAACAATGTTTTTCTAACTCTGTCTGCCTACAAATGTATTTTAATAGCAAATGCAATAGAATAATATTGCAAAAGAAAAGGAAACAAAAAACCCACCACTGAGAACAGGTACCTGCTTGAAAGTGTTTCTTGATAACTGACCGGAACTAAAACACTTGTCACTCCTATAGATGTGCAGGGAGCCGGCTCCAACACGCTGAGCACATCAGAGCAGTATTGATTAATCGAGTCTGCTGAAGCATTGAAATTACCGCGCTCCACAGCCTCCCGTGTCACGTGTATCAGCGTCCCTGCGCTAAAAAATGGTGGTAGGGCGCTTTGAACGAAAGCTCGTTCGATGAGCTTTCATTCAAAGCACCCCTTTGCCATTTTTCAGCATAGGGGATGTCGATACATGTGACGTTTGGACACTATTAATTAGCACGGGTCGCTAATTCAAGTGCACCCCCACCCTGTGCCTCCCGGAGCACGTGTAGAAATGCCCTTGATGCTTGAAAGCTTGTCCAACAGCTGTCCCAACTATACAGTTGCTCCAGTAAAAGATAGTGTTGTGGCTGTCTGCACTGTCTGTCCCAAGGGAGCAGGTAGGAAAGGGCTAACCCACTTGCCCTGCACCCACTGCCCAGCTGCTACTCTTCTCCAGGTCTTGGCCAGGCAGGCAGGTTAACCCTTCCCTGCCTGCTCCTTTGGGACAGACAGCATGGGCAGCCACAAGTGGGGGGAGGCAGTGAGCAAGTATCTGGGGTGCTGGCAAGGGCCCGGGAGGCAGTGGGGCCAATCCAGGCCGGCAGGGGAGGCGGGCGGGTGGGTGTCTACACTGAGGTGTAGCCTTAGCGTAACATAAATTAGGTAGCAGGGATCAGAGATAATCCTGCCCTGGAGTAGCATCACTTTGAGCCACCTAACAAATGTATACAACTAGTTTGAGGTGTTAATGTGCAGAGAATCCAGGTGTTAAAAACTCCAGGAGCTGCCCAAAATTACCATGTAAAAAAGCCCTCATCAATGGGGGTCTTTCTACTGACTTCATTTGACTCCAGATTAGGTTGTAGTTGTCCAGAGCAGGGACTCCCAACCTTTTTTGTACCAGGACCCATTTGTAAAGATTGATGGCCAGTCCTGACCCAGTGCCCCCCACTCCCAAACCAGTGCCCCCCCACCCCCAGGCCCCAGCCCCACAGTGTGTGGGGTAAGGGGTGGGTATGTGGGGCATGGTGGGGTGTGTGTGGGGCAGGGGGGGCCCCAAGCAGCCCATCGTAGGCTGGAGCTCTGCCAGCCTGCAAAGGAATAGCCATGGTTTCTTATGTTTTTCTCCTTTAAAGGAGAATCCATTTTAAAGGTTTGATGATCCATTTTTAAAGTTTGTTTATGACCCTTTCATTTATTCTTGTGACCTGCTTTTGGGTAGCGACCCATGGGTTGAGAAACACTGGTTCAGAGTACACAGCGTTACCTCCCGAGTTAAAGGCAGATCCTAAACACAGTGGAATAGCCAGTGCCAGTGGAGCATTCAGCTTTGCCTCCCATTCTTGGTGCCAATGCTACAAGCAAGCATTTCCGTGCTTAGAATGGCCCTCTCCCCTGCCAGCAGGGCTGGTCCAAAGCTTAAAGTTAAGCAAATGTATCAGTGTTTGCAAAATCAGGGCCCAAGACTGAAACTCTCGTTGCAAATAGTTTTGATGGCATGGAACCATATTAGGCTTGTAGCAGCTTGGCCAGTTACATAGAAAGCAAAGCCAAAGCAAGAAACAGATTGGCAGAGCGTACAGAGAACAGGATCGGTATCATCATTTGCAAGGATAAGAGTAGGAAAAAGCAATTTGTGCAGCTGTTCTTTGCCCCTTTGTACGCATGATGTTAGTACCTGGTGAACACAACATTTGAACACGTCACTGCCTTGGGAATGCAACCTACAGAGAATCTATTGACAAGTGTTTGCCACTGCCAGGCTAATCATGTGCAAAGATGATTTTCCTGCATCTCCCACAGTGGATCCTTTCTTGTTGTGTCCAACAATAAGAGAGTCCAATTCTACTACATTTCTTAGTATCTCTATAAATACATTTCTAATGGATTGAGCCAATCTGCAGATGTAAATGCTCGTTTTGTGAATACAGTGTCAGTGTGCCCTTAAAACAGATGTTATAGAAGACTTAACATAGGTTTATCTGTCCTAGTTTTTCCATGAAAGATTTTTCTTGTCTTCCAACTAGAAACAGCATTAGTTAATGTTAAAGTTATAACACCCTCCTGTCAGTTTTAAATTCTATCCTTGACACCTGTTGATTTTATATTTCTTTTCTCTCACTGGCCTGAACTGCAGCTAGAATGGCACTTTAGGCAAAGGGACTTGGCTTCACATAAGCATTTGGAAAAACACCTTAAATCTATGGGAATAAAACACACTCCTAAATGTTCAGTTATTTGAGAGCCATAGCAAAGCTCCTACTATCTTCAATGGTGCAGAATCATTTGAAAGTCATATCTGGGATTCTGCTGTATTAATCAGCAATCGAATAAAAGAGAATGAGCCTAACTTCAGGGAGTTTATATCACAGCAGCTGCTTGTGTGGATCTTCTGATTTCCTTAACACAGACTCTTCTGGCTTTCCTGTTAGCATTTACAGTACACGAGAATTATTGCATCATAGTTCTTAGGTTTAATATTCCATCTTTCAAAATATGAAGTTGCAGCTGACTCTCTGCATCCTTCTGGGATAAACATAGGAAAAAAAAGGTTACTTAGCAGCTGCTAGATATTTTTATTATTATTACACATGACATCATACCTAATTACAGCTTTATTACACATTTTCCTAAAACGTAATATCAGATTCTGAAATTGTTTACAGCACAACTGGAAATAGGCCTGAGCCACAAAGTTCAGATCCCAGTGTGGGGCTAAGCTTTCCCAAAATCCAGATTTATTCAGACGCAGGATTTTAACGTAGTCCTCCTGCAGAAACAGAGCAACCATGCAACCTTTTGAGATGTGTGATAGTACCACCACAGTGCTGGGTGAAGTATAGGAATATGCATTAAGGTAAATCTCTCCAGTGCAGATCTTTCATGCTGTAAATCCTGACAAAGTTGCCTTTTATTTTGTCCTCCTCCAATCTGTGAGATTGCAACAGAGAGATAAAAGGTGAAACTCAGAGTCTTCCAGTGACTTCAAGTAAAGCTCTGATTTCATCCATGATGATGAAAGTAACTTTAGACAGACAGACAGATAGAAAATCCTTCCCAGTGAATAATCAAATCATCTGAGAAAAGCCCAGTTTATTCATTTTAAAATATGGGTGTAGGCTGATTATGGTGTTTTGGCAGTATTTGCTCAGTGCTGTTTATGATGTATAGCAAGAAACCAGGAGTACAGCCAGGACGGGTTTTTGGACTGCTTTGGATATGGGGGAAAGTTGAGTTCTCCTGAACCTTTGAAGACATTGGCCTAGACTCTGCTCATAGGCTTCTTCACATAAGTGGATGGTACAGATGGATGTAAATGTATGACCTTCCAAGAAGCTGACAGAGATTTTTGGGGGACTACTTTATGAAAAGGTTAACTACAAATTCCAAGCCTACGCTTGCTTTTTTTTTTTTATTCATCTCACACCTTCTCAGTACCTTGTGCAGACTCTCAAACAGCTACTTGGCTAGACAGGAATATTCAGCTATGGTCCCAGGGCTGCAGAGAAGCATGGGCACTGCTCTCCTTACTGGAGTAAAACTGGCTACGGGTGTAATATTGTGATGAGTCCCTTAGTCACTACAAATGTATAAAAGGGTGGAAAAAGACAATCCAGGTAACTGATCCTGTCCTCATATTAACATTTGCTTTATAGTTATGGTATTAGGAAGCTTGGCCAACTTTTACAAATGTTACTATTTTCTCGACAAAATGTCAAGTAAGTTTTCAGGGGGGAATACTTCATAACTGAAGTATGTTTTCCTAAGGGCAATAAACCACGAATAAATGTACTTTTTTTTTCCCACCCAGTCTTTGAGCCAAAACCTTCACATGTTTTTCAGAGGGATAAAATTATAGGTGTTTTTCTGTAGTAGGGTGAAGCTGCCACCTGGGTGGCAGTGGACGAAAGCTGGGGAAACTTTATAAATCTAGAAGGGGGAGGTTTTTTTGGCTGAGGGTTAAATCTTCGGTTTTTTACACATAATGTTAAAGGGAATTGCTCAAGGCATCAGGAAACTTTTGCCCATACAGTGTACCCAGTGTCTGATTCCTACCTTTTCAGACTCATGGAAGACTGCCATGGATGGAAAGAGAGCCTTTTTAGTGCAATGGTAAGAGGAGTCAAAAGCCAGACTTTCAATTATTTCTGTATCTGACAATGCTTGGCTTGTACCATGCTGGTTTATAGCAGGAGAAAAACATGAAGTGAATGAAAATAATATATCAGTCTACACAGTTTTATGTGGTGCTTACTCTTGGGGTGCTGAGGCTTTGGATCGTTTTACTTGCTGAGTCTGAGCAGCGTGGACTTCCATGCTGCCCCTCGCTGTGTGTTGGACCAGGCCATTGGCAATTGGGAGCTGGTGGAGCTGCATTTTTCATTTGGAAATTTTAAATCATCATCCTTGGTTGCTCAGAGCCCATGTGTGGGCACTTGGTGTTATTCTAAATCATGAGAAAGTAAATAATGACTTGCTGTGTGAATGGATCACACCCTTTTTTCAGTCTCTCTCTTCTCCTTTCAGCCCCTTTTGGTCCAGTCTACTTAGGCTTTAAGTTCTGCAGGTCAGGAAGTATTTCTTACCCTGCATTTGTGCAGTTTCTATTGGAACTTCTAGCCATTTAGACACTACTATAACACTAATATCAATTGTTAATAAGAAATGGTCGGTAAGGTCGCTCAAAATAATCCAGTTAATAGAATAATAATAGAAAAATAGAACAATAATAATAGAAAAATAATTAGATAATAATAATAATAAAACAGTAATAATACTAAAACAATAATAATAACAATAATAGAAAACAATAATAATAAATAATAATAGAAAAACAATTAGAGATTTAAAAACATCTTGGGATTAATGCTACCAAGGATCAGGCTCTCATGAAGCAATACTGCCTGTGATTTTTTTTTAAAGGTAAAACATAAATATAAAATTCCATCAGGCATTGCATTGAAGTAACAACCAGATGTTGATACCCACTGTCTGGAATATCCTGTACATACTTAAGTAGTTCTCTGGACATCAGCAGCACTGTGTAGGGTTTGCAGTGTTTGGCATTGAGGAAGGAGGAAAGTTAGAAAAATAATGAATTCATTTACTAACAAAAAGTAAGAAAGTAATAAAAACTGAACCAGCTGAAGCTGCAAAAGAACATTATCTCCACCTGGGATTCTGACATGGGGAATCCAGTAACCAATATTACACCAATTACTTTCACAAACCTTTTCTATTTTATTACTTATTATTGCTTCTCAGAGTCTTTTTTTTTCCTTTTGCAAATTGTCCTGGGTGTAAGAAAGCAATATAGTTAATTCCAAAATTGGGCCCAACATGAAGAGCCCTTCCATAAGCCAGGCTCCATAAGTTTTCCTCCTTGATAACGCAAGGAGATTTTCCTGTGAAAGGTCTCTGTCCTGCTGCCATTGATATTAGTGGCAACACTATCGCTGTCTTCAGTGAGATAATAACATTTGGGATCAGGATTAGGTACACCCTTTATTATAGCAGCATCTGTTTCATCCTCCAGACATCAACTGGAGTCAGAAGATAGTGGTCATTCCCATGGGGTACAGATAATGTACAAAGATTGATTTTAAAATGCAAGCAGCATGCCAAAGGAAAGTGGGGACTAGATTCTGATCGAACACTGTGTAGTCCAAGGGGGAGAGTTCAGCAAGATGGCCAAGCAGGCACTGGGGAGTTGACCATTTAATGTTTTACAAGCTGTAGAAACCAGCGCTAACAAATTATTTCAACAAGCTGTGTGAATGAACAGGGCGCTAGCTCATGTTAGGCGTGGGGAAAAGAAAACTCTTAGAATTTGCCCCCCTCCCCCCCATGTATCAGATGCCGGTGGATAAATATAATCAAATCTTTTAAACCCATTGCAGATTTTTCAACACTAATGGGGTTGTTTCAATATCAGGTTATGTATGGTGCTCCTTAATGTTCTAGCAAGTAACTGGCCTAGTGCTATGCAAACATTTGGGGTATGCAGCGGCCTAGTTGGATGATGTCTTGATTTATGGTAAACCATGGGAAGAACCCCTACAGCACCTGAAAGCAATCTTTCAGCAACTCAAGGAAGCAGAGTTGACTTTTAACTCCCTGAAGTGCTCAGTAGGAAAGTCGGAAACCAGATATGTATTTAAGACATGCTGTAGGGTGAGGGAGTCATGAAACAAGAGATATGTAAAAGTGGAGGCTATTAAAATACACCTATTAACAACTACTAATTGGCAGGTGAGATCTTTTCTGGGTATTGTGGAATATTGTTGGAAAGGTATTTCACATCTTGCAACTCTGGCTGCTCCATTAACTGATCTCACTAGGAAAAAATCATCTAATAAAATAAATACGATTCTACGATGCGAGCTAGCCTTTCAAGAAGTTAAACTGGTTTCTAGAGATCAAGTGGTTTTGATGAGTCTGGATTTTTTTCAGACATTTGGTGTTGAATTTCAATGTCATGGATCTTAGCCTAGGGTCAGGATTAGACCAAGGCTGTAAAGGGAGCAAATATCCACCTTTTCCTCCAGTTATAAACTGTCCCGTACCTGAAAAAAAATCAGATGCCTCATCATAGGAAGGCAGAGTCAAATAATAAGAAGCCCCTGGAAATATTGAAATAGCAATTCCTTGGCAGGAAAAATAGACCAGGCTGGATCACAGCATTTTAGGAAGTTAAACACCATGAAATATACAACTAAATGTCACCTTAGTGGTACTTGGCCTTGCAACTTTATTAGCATGATCCGCATAATTTGCCAGTATAACTTTTTAGTCCAGAAGCATGAAGTACAAGGAAAAAATCAGTTTAAGTAATGGAATTTATATTGGTGGGTTGGCTCCAACACAGATGTTCCCAAATATGTATATAGAGGGAGCTTATTTATTTTGCATATGATTCTGTCGTGATCACAAAGCAAAGAGAATCATAGTCACAATTTTATGCCCAAATTTTGCAGCCAGCTGATTGCCTCTGGTGTAGTATTGTGCAGATCCAATAGAGTTCCAGTAAGTCAAGACGATGGCATTCAGAAGTGATGTGATTTGAAGTTTGAAAAGGGGCGCCACAGTCACAGTTCAGGGAGCTAGTCCATCCTCATCGATGTAATGATGGGGCTGCGATGTAGACTGCCTCCTCGTGGTGCACCCTGGATAACGCTAAGTAGTCTGCACCGAACTGTCCTTTGGATCTCATGACCAATGATCATGAAGACAAATGAACATTAACAGTTCTTTACAGAGCTTCCAGACTTGTAACATTGGGACCTCACTATGCATCTGCCAACTCAATATAGAGAGAGAATAAAAAATGATAATAAAAAATATAATGGTAGAAAAAAAATGGAACCAGAAAAAATATTGCAGTGAAGCTTCAGTAATTCCAAGTTCCAGAGCGCAGAGGAAAGCCTGGACCGCCCCTTAATCTCATCCCCATCTCTCAGCCACGGCAAGGCCCAACTGTTCACCACAATATACAACAAATGAGGGGTGCAAAAAATCGCTCATGCTGGAAATGTAAAATGTGAAATGCATTCCCTCTGTCAAAACATCCTTTGCAATCCTTCTGTTCCCTTCCGATGCTGACCGTTTTCAACAGTAAAAATGAGGGGGCACAAAAGTTTGTCAGGAATGTAGGTAATCTTTGTCCTTGGAGTAAGTTGCAGTCTGGGCCAAAAGGAAAAGAGTTCAAATGTGCCCAAGAGACAGGAGTGAAGCGAGTAGAGAAGAGCGATACATTTCTGGCAAGAATGCTTCCAAGCTGCCGAAGAAGAATTGCACTGAGGAGCACTGAGAAAACAGGTGACTGCAGAGACGGCAGCTCTGATCTAAGCGTTGGTGGTTTCAAACTAAGCTGAGCCCTTGGCCTGGGAAAATGTATCATCTTGTTCACTTGCAGTGGTCCAGTAATTAGTGCCTCTCTAATGTCTCAGATGTCTGAGTTCAGGGACTAATTCAGATACCATCAGAGTGAAGTGACTGGGATTTTAGCAGCAATCACTCTGCAGTGTTTGATGCAACTGCTTGAGCAGGTTCTGCTCTCGGTTCTGCTAAGAAAGCATCATTGGAAGTTGGTGGGATGGCTCAGCAGAGTAGCAGAAAGCTCTCCAGCCCATCCCGGTGCCGGCCGTGTCTAGCCGTTCCACCGTCTCATACAGGCATTCCCCATTTTTCTCTCTCTTTAGCTGTTATTTTATTGCCCTTCTCCTGAGCATTTGTGGAAGGAGCAAGAGGGAGAAAACCTAAGATTAACTCCTTGTTCAGCTGGGACCAGGAGCCCTGCCAGATGAATTTAAAGGCTGCCTATGACACAGAGGCTGGTTTGGCTAAGACCCAGTTGAGGGAAGTAGAAGAGGTGCTTTTTATCTCGGGGGTGCTGACTTGTGAAGGATGGGGTTGAAGGCAAAAGAAACTCAGGGAACTGTCGCCCTCTGAAATCCTCAAACTGCTTCTTCCCCCTGGGCGCAAGGAAGGCTGTGCTGCCATGTTGTTTTTCATGAATAAATAGTGGCCCTCCATTATACTTTAGCAGACAAAAGTTTAATTCACAGAAAAATACCAGAACTAAAAACAGGCCTTTTGGATATCTTGTGTAGCAGCCAAGCCACCAACCCAGGGTTTTACATGTCTTCTTCCTACTAAACTTCAGACTTCCACCCTGAACTCAGACACAGTGTGATGCAACAGTGCTTTCAGCACTGAAGATAGGGTAATGCTGGCTTGACAAGTGAAATTAATTATTGCATTCCATTAATTTTGCGTCATGCACCCAGCCCATCGCAGCTAGGAGAGCCCTGTGAAAAACAAATTCACCACATTGTACTTGAATATTGTTTTTGGCTGCGGGCTCAGGCAGCCTGCTGGGGTCCTCCTGTACAGCCTGGCTCCATCGTGATTTCTGTGCTAGCATCAGCAGAGCAGCTGCTGTCTTCAGAGAGAGAGAGGGAGAGGGATGCTGTCCCTACCTCTGGGGCCTCAATAAGGTGGCTAGGGCTTCGTCGAAACCTCTACATTCGAGCACACTGTAAGAGGGTGGTGACAGTAGCTCTCACTTTCCATTTACCTATTTATTTGCTACTGCCAAGGCACTGTTTTTAGCCTTTCCTGTTTATTTTCTGCCTTTGGCATTGGAATATGCCACAGAGATGGAGATGTCCATTGCGGTGAAGTGACTTGGATCAGCCTGAGAACAATAAGATCCAAAAGGCCTCCCTGATGTGTGTGCAAAACGTTTGTGCGAAATCACTGGCACCACAGAACTTACCAGCTGCAAACGCTCATCTGCATCTCTCCAGCCTTCAAGCAGAAGGGGTTAATGTGACTCAGTGTGGAGTTACCGCCCAGCCCGAACGCTGCGCTGAAATATTAGCAGTGAGTCAGCCCCGCTCCCTGCGGAGCCTGCTAGACAGACAGAAAGTGAAGGCCCTGCTTAGCAATAACATGATTAGGATTAAGTTTTGGGAACTTTCCATATGGATAGGGTTATTTTGTGGCACTGGCCCTGCAGCAGGTAGGTAGGCTGATGACTCAAGGCTATTGTTGTCATGTATGATGAGTTTGTCAAAACCCAGTTGGCTGATCTAGAACTTTTAGACTTTCTAATAAGCCAGCGTTTCCTAACCTTTCTGCTCTGCGGCTCATTTACAACAGGCTAAGGGTTTGCAACTCGCTTTGAGCCTCGAGACCAGGGAAGATGTCAGTGATTCCCATGGGGTGAAGCCCTGAAGGTGCGTGCTCTTCCTATGCAGCAAAGAGCTGAGAGTCCACATAACACCCACCTGTATAGTCCACAAGGTACTAACCAAGTGGATTCCCCCAACAGCTCCTGAATAGCCGGTCCATATGGCAATACCTGCTTTTTACTTTAGGGACTTTTTTTGGCAAATGATACTGGGCTGGGGGTTTGCATTAGAAGAAGCACCTCTTCTTTCCCCTGTCGTATGATGGTCTGCACTTGGGCTGTACCTGAGGGCTGTTGGTATCTCTGTTCCCTCCGCCAGTTATGATCTTTTCTGAAGAACCAAGTTGTGCTGCATTTTTCCGAGCCCACTGAAGATAACCTGGACTTGCCTCTCATTACTGGTAAGGCCCTTTTTGGGCCCTTTCTTACCATCAGTCTCCAGGCCTTTGCTGACAGGTAACAAAATGCCTAAGTGCCGAGTCATCCCAGTTATCTATCTGGAGCGTCCACAATCATCTCTGCAGCCAACGGAAGTACCTTGGCGGAGTTCAGATCCTGGCTGTCCGGTGGATGCCGGTGGTGTGCATCATTTCTGTCTCGTCTCTTGACTTGCGTTGTGCTGTCAGGCTGCTCATTTGGTGCGGGAAGAAAGACAAGGAGACCGGTCACTGAGATAAAACTAACTGTACAGGCAATTTGTAAAGTTTCTCTGTGACGGTTAGATGAAAACAAGGAGGAGGAGAACGTATCTGAGTCGATTCAGTGCCGGTGAAAGAGGTCAGCCTGATAAACCTTCTGTGCTTGCCACAGAGTAGGCTCCTTACTTTGCATTTCAGCTCTGACCTCTTGGGAGCGCCCCTAGGATTGAGAGAGGAGCTGAGCTGTCGTATGGCATTCAGCCCTTGACCTCTTGGCCAAGGCTGCCGAGAAGGCTGCATCTTTGTCCCAAGGAGAAAGTTATTTCTTTCCACGTGTACAGTGTAAACAGGAGGCAATGATGGTAACCGCTGCAAAGAGAAAGCATCAAGTCCAAGGGAGCAGAGAGTCTTAGGGCTGCTTGGCAATTTTCTGTCTAAATGGATTTTCAGTGGAATATTGGAGTTTTGCTTAAAAGATTTTTGTTTTTTGGAAGGTGTCTATTTTTGTTGGAAAATGTCAACTTTTCATGAAAAAAATAAAAATAAATGGAAAACCAGATAGTGTTTGGGACTGGGGCTTTTTTGACAAAAATAAAAAAAATCTTCTGAAGAAAATGTCAATGAAAACTATTTCTTTTCCTGTTTATATTGAAACTGCCCTCTGGAAAAAATGGTTTGCTGGTCAGCTCAGGCCTGAAACCATCTGTGCCGGGGGCTGGTGAGCTTCCTCGCAGCCCGGGCGTGAGTGCTGGCGTGCAGTCGCTGTGCTGCCCTGGAAGAGGACGCTGTATATCCAGTCTCATCCCGGTCTGCCGGGACCTGGGGGAAGAGGTAGCTCTAGAGACCCCCGTGGATAAACTCCTCACTGCGACTGGCTATGCTCTGCTATAACCACAGCGACAAAACCATGTTACTCATCATTTTTCATCTGAGGATCTCAAAGAGAATTACATCTCGGTAGTGAAGTAGGTGTTATTTCCATTTTACAGCTAAGAAACTGAAATGCCATGACTTATTCAAGTCACACGGCAATTCAGGGAATGGGGCTCACGTTGCCTGATTTTTCCTTCTTTAAACAGGAAACTTCCAGTCGGAGAATATGACCATGAAAGGAATAAAAACAGTAAACAGGCTGATCTTCCCGGTATCAGACTTTGTAAACTAAATTCAGTATCATCGGACTCTAAAAGCAGAGAAAGATGCTTTTGCCCAATGGATAGAACCGATCAAAAACATTTAGCAGAAGAATGTCCATTGAAAAGGCAGTTTAACCAAAATGCAAGCATTTCACATTAACATATTGATTGAAGTGAAATTTCATTTGGAAAAAAAGTCTCCTTTTAGATGGTTTCATTTTGACGTATTAAATGTTCAGTGTGTGATATTTTATATTCTATCTAATATAGTACGTATTATATTTAACATTTACTATGACACGGTTTGACAGTAATGAGATGAAATGGCATAATTGTTCCAGTCTGAAGTATTGCTATTCTTCTGGAAATTTTCTAATTTGGGCTTTTTGTTCCAATCTGGAATCATGCATTTCAAAACGCTGGAATTTGCCACAGGACAGATATTCTATTTTCTGCCTGCCCTTCATAGCCAGGCACTGGCTTTGCCCTGGAAAACCTACCGCCCCAGTGCCTTCTGCAACATTTATCACCTTCTAATGAACTACCGGATACCGCTGTACATTTGCAGGTTTGTGAAGGCATTTTACAGAATGTGCTGATGCATTCGTTAGACATCCCAGCGCACGCAGAGCAAAACACAGATGAGAACAAACCCTGCAAACGGCTATGATAAAGTAACTGCCTTTCCTCTCAGGACACCACATAAATCTCAACAATCCTGCCTAACCACTTAGAAAAGCATGTGTGCAGCTCTAATTAAGGCCTGCAGTGTGGGATGCCGCTTACTGTTTGCACAAACTAAAATCCACCAAAGCCCCTGACTCACATGCCCTGCATATGTGGCACCTCCATTAAAATCAGGAGAGGGCAGCTTGCAAGATCAAGGCTCAAATGGTTCTCATTATGTCTTGGACCCAGTTTACAGACCATAAAGTGAAGCATCCCCAAGGAACCCCATTTATCATTTGACTTGTTGAACCAATGTGTGCAATGCCAGGTTGTTTAGGAACTTAGGTCTCCTGGGGAAGATAGCTGCTTCTCCTTGGGGAGCTGCCTTATTGTGTTTCATTGTTTTCACTGAACCAAGTAGGATACATTTAGAGGAAAACCAATTTTGCAGTGGTTTAGAGGTGTGGATCTTCTAGTGAGAGAAAGATACAGGTTTTGCAGGAGGATGTGTCGTTGTTTGGAAAATTTAGAAAAAATGAATTATTAGAACTCTGAAATTGATGCAACACATTGCTTTATGACATTTAAACAGGGAGATAATCATCATAAACTGCATTTGAACATCTCCGTTCGGCAGGACTGTCAACACAACTCAGCATGTGAAATCCATTATCAGGTAGTTTTGGGGGATCATTCATCCACTAACTGGGTATTTGCTGTAACTCTTCGACTAGAACAGGGTGCCTTAAACCTCTTCCCCATGCACATCAAGCTTGAAGACATAGCTAATGAAGGCCAGATGGTTTGAGGCTCCATCTCACACCCCTAATATTGATGGGAACGTTCTGGAGGGAGTGGATTTTGTTTAAATCTTCGCCTTGTGCACGACATGATGATAACCACATTTTAGCTTTTTGTAACATTTGGTGCTAAATGGATTCAAATGTTCCCTGGATCTCCAGCAAATGAATTAAGTGCAGGCTAAAAAAAAAAAATCAGCTTTATTAGGAAACGTTTTACTCATCATGAGACATCTCTGTACTTCATTTCTGACAGCTGGACATTCCCTTTAGAACTGAATTCCTCTAGACATTTTTTCAATCATTTGCTGTAAAACTGCATTTGTCTTTGCCAAAACATAGAAACCCATCAAAGGCCAAATTTGGGCCCCTTTGAAGTCTACGGGATTTTTGATATTGACTTTAGTGCGTTCAGGCTTTGACATAAAATGACCAGTAGGGAGAATATTGCACTTGCAGGATAAGTGACTTCCACATCCTAATGCTATTTTACCGTTTAAACTGTACTCCACTACATTACAGGAGACTCACTGATGGCCATCTCCATCCCCTCCTGCAAGACCTAGTAACAGGATGGGTTAATATCGGAAAGCATCCTGCTGTATGTTATAGAGAGCAAAGATCTTTATTTAGGAGTTGCCTCGGTTGCTAAATGCTGGACTCAGTCTCTGTGGACGTGTTTATACGAGACGCTACATCACCGTAGCAACGTGCTATGGTTTCATAGCATCAGCAGGCGTAAACTGTGATGCCATGGCCCATCGCCACAGTGATGCGCTCCCTCACTATAGCGCATCACTATGGTGACATAGCAGCTAAAAATAACCATGCACCATCGGCATGGAGCAGTCATGCCTGCTACTGCATCGTCATTTAGGACGTCCCAAAGGAATTGCTAAATGATGGCGCGGTAACAGCAGTGCCGTAACGGCACGTGCAGATGCGCCCAACTGGGTCGTTTTTAACAGGATCTTTGAAGCCAGTTCAGTTGAAAGCTGGAGCTAGACAAAACTCATTTATTTTCTCCATGTATCTTTGGTACAGTGATATGTTCCTGGGTTCCCCATTTCTTCGGCTGAAATCAGACACAATGTCCTTCTCTTGTGTCATGTTCTGCAGTATTGCTGGCTATGCAGAGCATATACATTGAAACGCAGTGGAGAGAACATCTGCCAGGGCGGTCTGTGTACCTGGCACCAGTCTTGCAACCATCTGGTCTAGGAAGAGATCCTTATAAATTATATGGAGCCCATGTACCATCCATTCAGCCCAAACAGCTAAAGCTATAGGACACTTACAGAACATTTATCACACATTAGTAGGCTAACACGTGGACACTGTACTCTATTGTCCCTTCCTATTTATTTCACACAGAACCAGTGAGGGCTGCATTTTCTGGGAAAAAAAGACCCCTATTTACATGGCGCTCAGAGGTTGCAACTTGCACTGAGTTTCACGGGAGTGAAGGGCCCTTACCGGCCTGCAGGATGCACTCAACAAATTATGAAGTTGGGTCTTATACATGCGCATGGAAATTCTGCTTGCACAGTCTTCTGTGATCTCGGCTCATACTAGTTGCGTGCACCGACTGTGCGGACAGGCACTTAGTTGTCTTGTACGAATTGCTGTAGAGAGGCTTGAGTTCCAGGGCTCAGATGTGGATTTGCACTTTTCCAGATTTTAGACCTGCAGGGCACACACTTTTTTTTTTGGTCAGAACTTCATCTCAAGCTAGATGAGTAAAACACGGCACACTCGGATCGTGCTGGAAACATTTAGACTCCATGCTTGGAACGCTGGAGGAAATGTGACCCGGAGTGACTAAGCAACCATCCCGTAGCCCCACCTCCATCACACATGACAGAAGCAGGAGATATATGTAAAATAATCCCCCGAAGGTCTGCCCTAGAGGCGCGCATGTTCCTTGTTGTTCCCAGAAAGGATAAAACTGTAGCTAGAGCGTTCTTTTTGCAAGAACTATGCTTTTATCTTCAGCTGGGTCTCTCAGTGGCTTGTGTTTAACTAACACGTAAAGGGAATTTTGTTGGAAGTCTGCTGCGTCTTCTTGGAAATGAAGGGACTTTATTGTTATTGCACTTTCCTGCTGCTTGCATATTTAAATTGGCAGTGGCTTCCTCACACAATTCAGGGACTCTGGCTTTTTGTTCACATACTTGCCCTTTTCTTATGTGCTCTCGGATTCCCTTGCCCCTCCCTGGCATTTGCTGGTGGTGTGTTCGTGTGTTCGGATTGCTTTTCTTCTTCGCTCACGAGACCCCACAGTGCAAGCAGTGCAAGACACTAAACTGTAACAACTGCACTTGCGATGAATCATTTTTAAATATAACGCTCCTTTTTTAAAAAGAAGCCTGCCCTGTAGTTAGCCCCTCATAACTCATCACGTAACTGGTATTATGTCAGCATTTCCCTCTTTCCAAACAAAACATTGATTCTGCTATAATTGGATAATGCGAGAGTACTGTAGCTGCTTTGGTTAAGATTTCATGATCAGGATCTGTTTTTATTTGCAAGCTCCAAATAGATGTTTACTCACGTACACGGGCACCCTTCCTCGAAGAATTGATTTTTAGGTCAGAACAGTTCACAGTTAGGGGTGGTTGTAATTCGAGAGGGCTTGAGGCAAGCTCTCCTCTGGCCAAGATTTTAGCTAGACACCAACCCATTAAACCTTATTTGAAAGACATGACTTGGAAATACTTTACAATCTTTTATGGTGGTCAACTGTCAATGAAGACTGGGAATGTTTTTCAGCTGTAGCCAAGAGAGTCTTTCTGTAAACTCGGGGGACTGAAAGCTCTTGCTTTTTGAGTTCTTCCCTGATTTATCACTGATTTTTATTTCAGTTCAGGAAGCCAAAAAAATACAGTTTTAAGGCCTTCAGTTATATTTAAACGAGCAGCACACGGTGCAAGATTGGGTTTCAAATGGAAGATCATAGTCTAGTCCCCTGGCATGTAGAGATACTGAATGCGCTGGGTTCTGTATAATGGGTTCATCTACACATCGCTGTGCTTTAGTGCCGTGCACATGGCACACAGTTAGATTTGACCATAGTGACGTGCTAAAATGGATGAGTGCGCCGCTACAGCAATGTAGCTGTCGATCACATGTAGACCCGCATGATCACTACATCGCTGTAGTGCACTGTATGGCAACACAGTAGTGCATCACTACGTCACCATAGAGTGACATGTAGATGTGCCCTATAATTGGGAAATTATTCTGATTAGTGCTAAATTCACCTGCCCTATAAAATACAGAACAACAAGACTGATCCCCGTGATCGAACATCTCGTGATTTGCGATAATTGTAAGACCAGAAGCTTTTTAAGATCTCTGTACGCTACTGCTGTGTGACCAACAAGGTATTATACAATTGAGACATGCAGTGTAAGTACCTCAGTCTTTTTTTTGAGCATCAGTTGGAAGAGATTTTGTAGTCACTGTTTACTTGAGAAGTTGAGATGTTTGTGACATTTAAGCAGTTGCAGCCGGATGTGTAGAACTGCCTGGATTTCTGAGCCAAGCTATGGAAAGGGAACTGTAGTAATCTCTTTTACCTCTGTGTCCCTACAGGCTGTGAGACCAGAAAGAACCAAGGGCGGATGCATTTTTAACTGAAAGTCTTCCACCACTACCACCACTGATGAAAAATCATTTGAAGATGAATGATCTCCAGAGAAAGTCATCATCCACATCATTAATGAAGATGTTGAACAGTATGGGTCCAAGGACAGAGCCTTGGGGGACCCCACTGGTCACAGGACACCACGATGAGTGACTTCCATCGATTACTACCCTCTGGGCCCGACCCCGGAGCCAATTTTCCAGCCAGCGGATCGTGGAGGACCCAAGGCGACAATTGGCCAGTTTCTCCAAGAGGCGATCATGGGACACCAGATCGAAGGCTTTTTTGAAGTCAAGATATATGACATCAATCTCTTCTCCCTTGTCCAGGTGATAGGTCACCTGGTCGTAGAAGGAAATGAGATTGGTCAAGCAAGACCTACCCGCAACAAACCCGTGCTGGCTATCCCTTAAGATGTTGGCGTCGGCCAGTCCATTAAGGATGGCCTCTTTAATAAACTTTTCTAAGATCTTCCCCGGGATAGAAGTCAGGCTGATGGGCCTATAGTTAGCCGGATCCACTTTCCTCCCTTTCTTGAAGATAGGCACCACATTGGCCTTCTTCCAGTCTTCGGGCACTACACCAGAGCGCCAAGAGTTTTCAAAGATCCGTGCTAGAGGCTGGGCTATGATGCTCGCCAGCTCCTTGAGTACCCTGGGGTGAAGATTGTCAGGGCCAGCTGACTTGAAGGTATCCAGCTTCTCAAGATGTTCCTTCAGAAAGTCAGCATTAAAGGAGGGCAGGGGATCACCCTCACCCGGACTTCCCGGCCCTGTAGCGGGCAAATGTTGCCCCTGCTTTTCCTCCAGCTCCCCACATATCTGAAAAAGGACTTTTTATTGTCCTTGATGCTCAAAGCTAGCTGGAGTTCAGTTGCAGCCTTGGCTTTCCTGGTCTGCTCCCCACAGGACCGGACCAGTGCAGAATAATCCTCCTTGGAGGTGACTCCCATCCTCCACCCTTTGTAGGCCTTTCTTTTTAGCCTCAGGAGGTCTGCTAGGTCCCTGGAGAGCCAGGGGGGCTGCTGTGCCCTCTTGCTGCCTTTCCTTCGAGATGGAATAGACTTAGTTTGTGCATTGAGGATCGCTCCCTTGAGGAGCAACCACTCTTCTTGAACTCCCCTCTCCCTGTGGTCACGGTCCCTTAGGGCCTCACTGACAAGCCTCCTGAGCTTGTCAAAGTCGGCTTTCCTGAAGTCAAGGACTTCTGTGTTGCTGACTGACTTGCCAGCTTTTCGGCGGATGGTGAAGGTGATCAGCTCGTGGTCGCTGTCACCCAGCTTCCCATCAATCACTAGGTCGCCGACTAGGTCATCCCCAGTAGCCAGTACCAGGTCGAGCAGCGCTTTGCCTCTCGTTGGCCCATAGACTTCTTGAGTCAGGTAGAGGTCATCCACGCACGAGAGGAAGCTTTGAGACTGCTCAGATTTTGCTGAGCGATCCTCGCACGAGATGTCCGGGTAATTGAAGTCACCCATGACAACCATGGTCCTGGAGCATAAGGACTCTGCACAAAAGTTGCCCAGGCTACCCTTCCCCATTCTGCTCAGGGTCTGATTTTCATTGAATTTAAGCTCTTAGGTGACTGCCCAATTTGCATTTATACTCAGATTGGGTAATGAGGCAGGTCAGGAGTGGCTATTTCCACATGTATTTTATTATTTACCATGTTTATTACAACTTTAAAACGGCACTAACAGAGACTGGGACTCCAGTGTGCTAGGTACTGAACAAGCAAAGAATAAGAGACTGTTCCTATCCTGAAGATCTTACAATCCAAGCAGACAAGACAGTGAAAAGGCCGGGGAAGGGGACGTGTGCAAGTTGTACGTACAGTGGAGTTGTGTGCATAAGGCAGGAACACAGGCATGCTTGCAAAACCCCTCACTTAACTTTGGACTTTCACAACTGACCCAAGATTTTGGGTGCAACGTGAATGAGGCTGATCCTCAGAATGTGTTGAGAACTCTCCCTCTAAAAATCTTTCAAAGGCCTTAACCTGGTCTCCTAGTGACAAAGGCACCCAAAGTCACTAGACACTTTTGACAACTGAGGCTGTTCAAGTTATTGCCAATCTGGCCCATAAGTGGATTGCACAATCCTGCAAACCAAACAAGGGTACCTTTCTTTGCTTCCAAGAGTCCTTCAAGGGGCAGCTGCATCCCTTGCATACCATGGACATGAATGGCTTTTATATGTTTACTGTCTCACATGAGTGAACAGAATAGCGCTAGCACAACAGCTCTTATGGGTGTGTTGGATTGCAAAGGTGTGAAGCAGAGACCTGGGCAAGTGCTTTCATACCCTTGGACAAATAAGCTCTGGCAAAGCTGTCATTTGCATTTTCTCTCCAAATATAATTTTGTCATAAAAAACTCCTGCTGTGCATTAAAAATATGACTGATTAGTTGTTCTGCTCTATTTGTGCTATGATTTCACCCAGTTAGGCCCACTCACCTTCTAATGAAAGTAGGAATAAAGTAAGTTTAGTGGGTATTTACAGTTGCCAGTTTAATTGAATGATATCATTCCTTTTCAGGGAGAATGTCTTATAACTCTTCTAAACCCACAAGGTATATCAGCTGTTTCCTGCATCAAGATTAGCATTTACCCTTAAACTACATTTTTGTATATAGTGGGTGCATCTACATGAGACGCTAACTGTGCAGTAACCCAATAACGCTGCACACTAGCATGTCACAGCACAGACAATGCTGATATGCTACTGCGCTGTATTATTAGGCACAGCAGCATCACTGAAAAGGCATTTGCCGGTGCTACTGTGCAGTAACTGGTTATTGTGCATTTATTTCATTCTTGGTTATACAAGTACTAAATTAAATGTGCAGTAACTGCTGTGCATTAGGGATGTGCGAAATTTTGGTAGCTGTTTTGTTTCGGAGGTGTTTCGGCCTGTTTCAGCGAAATGGAAACGAGAGGCTACAAAACATCTTTGAAATGAAGCGAAACCATACAAAACGTTTTGGAAATGTTTCAGATGTTTCTTTCCTCCAGGAAGAGTCTGGTATAGCCCTGCAGCCCTCCTTTTGAAGTGCCAGGATGCTGGGACCAGGCAGGACAGCCCTGGAGGCTTCTCTGTGGCTCCCGCCGCCAGGGCAGAGGCAGGCATAGCTGGAGGAGCCACGGGAGGACCTGCAACCGCTCAGCTATGCCTGCCTCACCCTGGCCGATCCAAATCTCCGAATCAGCGCCGAAACTCCAAAACAGATTTGGCCGGATCGAAATGGAACAGTGATCCGAAACGCCGAAACGAATCACCGTCCTCCGAAACGGCCAAATCTGAATCCAAAACTGAAATGAAACATAGCTATTTTGCACAGCCCTACTGCGCATTAACGAATGTGTAGACACACCCAGTGTGATATATGGGGATCCTGGTTTTCTCTGATTAAAAAAAATCCCCAATATATGAGCATCTACAGAGAGTCAGGGGTAAAGGTAGAGAGAAGATCCCTTATTAGAACCGAGACTACTGCACTCAGATTGGGGGCACACAAACATTTGCTATGAAATAAGATAGGGTGTATGATCTAATGCCAAAGTAAGTGCAAAGTAGATTATTTCTTAAAGGAAGTGGAATAAGCTGCCTCATTTTTGCCACTGTAAGAGCATGCACACAGACACATGTTGTCCAGTGCCTGACTTCTTGAGTGTTTACCTCATAGTAATGTTTTTCTGTCGTGATTGTGAAAGAAAATTCCTCGGAAACAAGTACAGCAAAGGCATGGAGATACATTACTGAGCTGATGATGTCAGAGGGTGAAGCTAGCGGGTGGCAGACCAGGGCTCCTACTGCTGAACAAGGCTGTCTTAAAGGTATTTATAAAAAAGGCCACATTTGGCCAAAAGGAAAATGGACAAAGGTGCAGATTCTAAGATCCGGTCTCATATTGTGAACTTATTTAAGCAGAGTCTTTGTAACAGTGACTTTCAAGCCCGGTCTTTTCTGGCTACTGGTTGCAGAACCAATGCTGGGTGCCAGGGCTCCTACAGACTCACTGTTTGGTCTCAAGCCAGTTGGTCAGCTTTTTCCATACATAGGTTACAGTAAAACTACCACGTTGTACAAGGGTATTGTTGGCTCTATTTAGTATTTTATACTGACAAACTGTTTAGAAGCCATCAGATGAAAGGCATTGCTATTTGCTGTACAGTGCTTTGTTCCTCACTTCTTCATTTGCTGAAGACCCTTTAGAAAGCCAAACTCAAAGGGAGAAGTCACATGAAATGAAAGCCAGGAAAATGTTTGCGTGAACCCCGCAAGCCAAAAGGCTGGTCATCACACAGCTGTTCATGCCAAAGCTCAAACTTTGAAAATATTTTTTGGTAGTGGGATTGCTAGGAACAAGTGAGATACAGGAAGATTGTCCTGGGCCTGTTTCTCACTGATTGCTGACACTTGAGTTATCAGCTCCAAGGAAATCCCAATCCTGCAAAAATGTGAAAATTGTAACTGCTGAGACTCATTATTGGCACTGCCAGTATATGTGAGTCTTAGAAGCTGGGGCTAAGCAATGGAATTAAAGATTCGAGGCACCAAACTGAAAAGCACAAGTGAGAGGTTGCTTCTGAATTGCTAATGGCAGTAGCAACTCTTGAGACATACTGGGGGCTGTAATAACAATGTTTAGGCAAGGCGTGCTGTGATCCGACATTCCAGATAAGAAAGTAAAAGATGAAGACAGCATACTTCCTGCCCTAGAAAAGTTACAGCAAAGTCCTAATTCACGCTGTACTCTGTCTAACAATGGTGTCCCTTGCTTAGTAACCCCAGGGTGTCAGTGGATTTCATTGATCCGACTGCAAATTATTAATGCATTTTCCATCAAAGGCTGCCATTTGGAGCTACTGCCTGGTAGAGCTGAATGGCTGATAATTAGTAGAGTACAAGTGTATCCCTTGCTGTTTGCCACTGTGACATTAGCACAACATGCACGTCAAGGTACTTTTTCAAGTAAGCTGGGTTTATTAATAAAGCACATCCTAGAAATGGAAATCCACAGGTGAAGTCACACAACCTGCTTTCCTCTGAATTTTCCTGCACAGATTTTTCTGGTGTTGTCTGGACATCTGCTGCACTTAGCGCCTGGAAGTGGCTGGATACATCGGGAAAGAGAATGTCAGTCAGGACGGGAAAGGGAATTTGCAGTCCCCGCTGTTTTGCATTTCTGTGTGTCCTGCATGGATATAATGAAATGCACCAAAATAAAAGGTTAGTTCATACCTGCTTCTACTCTGGAGAAACCTACTTTGCATGCCAGAGTATGGGGCCTATGGGTGGGAGTGGTGAAAAGAGGTCTTCCACAACTTAACCAGCCCCATCTTACTACCTTGCTTGCTTCGTCTGTGAAGAGGTTGAAAAATATAACTCAACATACCCCAAATACACCTGGCTTGTTACCCAGGCCAGACCCTTAGATGTGCTACAGCCACTTTGCACTGAATCACCGGTATGCCCTGACTGAGAAATCTGAACACACGACCCAGGATAGTTCATCCGGGTAAGGCTTGTGAACACCCATTGCTGTCTGCACAGAACAAAAAAAAAAGAGGGGGGGTGTTACTGGCTGGGATTCAACTCTGTGATGCCACCTTTGGTTAGATATTCAACCTTGTGTGGGCGAATATATTTCAAAGCAACTTTCAAGTTGTTCTGCTACAACAGATCAAATCTTCAAATACAAAAGGGAACATAACTGGCTAGGCAGCAGAACTACAGAGATGGATCTGTGGTATAGGGGAGATCACAAACTCAATATGAGTCAACACTATGATGCTGTTTTAAGACAAGCTAATTCATTCAAAATTGAAAGGTAATTTTCTGCTTTGTTCAGCACTGGTGAGGCCTTCACACGAGTGCTGTGTCCAGTTTTCTGCCCCACAGTTTAAGAAAGATGTAGATAAACTTGAGAGAGTCCAGGGAGAGCATTAAGAATGATAAGAGGTTTAGAAAACATGACCTATGCAGAAAGGTTGGAGGAACCGGTTTTGTTTAGTCTAGGAAAGAGAAGACTGGGGGTGGGTGGGAATGATAACAGTCCTCCAGCATGTACAATATTGGTAACCAATTGTTACCCTTTTCCACTGGAGGAAGTATAGGAAGAAATCACCTTAATTTGCAGCAAAGAAGATTTAGGTTGGGTAATAGTAAACACTTTCTATTGATTAGGGTAACAAAGTCCCAAAACAAGCT
The DNA here is from genome assembly GCF_000455745.1 of Alligator sinensis. Classification (NCBI taxonomy): domain Eukaryota; kingdom Metazoa; phylum Chordata; order Crocodylia; family Alligatoridae; genus Alligator; species Alligator sinensis. The sequence continues at coordinate 1,242,740 of NW_005842094.1, read as the reverse complement.
ACCTGTGGAGACTGTGGTATCTCTTTCACCAAGGAGAAAAACATCACTTTAGGGATGGTCTAACTATATTTGATCCTGCTACCATGTTATAGCTTCTGGGGATCCTTTCTAACCCTACATTTCTATGGTTCTAGGACATGGTGGAAAGGGCTTGCAGAGAGCAGCACGGGGATCCAGTCAGTACAAGGCGGTTTCCTAGTCCAGGTTTTATTGCCGACCAGTTTATGCCTCTCTGAACAAGTTGGTCTCTAAGCTGCCCACCTGCCCTGTATTCGGCCTGATTTCAGAGTAACACAGCTAGCTATCTTGCTCTAGTCCAGATTTCTACAGCAGCCCTGCCTTTGTCACTGCTTGGGGACACCCAGCAATCCAGTCCTGTATGCTAGGACCACTTCCAGTGGTGGTTTCTTTGTGATGAGGGCAGCAGTCCATTAAAATGGATCAAGAGACAGCAAGCCCACTTTGTGCGGGCCAGCAACCCATGATCAACTTGAACATGAGCTGGTAGTTTTGCCTGGGCAGCACTTGAACGTTGTGGCCCTGGGACCAATAGCAAACTTACATATTATCTTCCCCCACCCCATTTCTTCCTACTGTGTTAACACCACGGTCTTATGTTTGACTCAGAAAATGAACATCTAAACACTTTATTTAGCTTTAAGATCCATTTAAGCTCATCTGGTCTGTAAGAGGCAATCCAGGTATTATTTGTTTATCAGTGGAGTCATCTTTCCAGCAAAGAGCTGATGTTAGTCGGCACTGTATAATTTAAGTATCTGAAAGATATGGTTTTTATTATATTCACATTTAACTTCCCAACCGATTCCATTTACAGCTTTTTCTTCCTGAATTTGTATTTATTATTTTTTTCAAGTCATAGACTAAAGGTGGAAAGATTGTATATGTTCAGCTGCCTTCTTAAAATATCTCCCTATGCAAGCATAGAATACCCGAGTATGTTTGCTATTATATTTTAAGGCCCTTACAAAAATACAGGGCTGTATAGCTTTTATATACTGTTGCGTTTAAATCATCCAACACAAAAGTTATTCCCAGGCAGCATTTAATAAGATATTTCACTCAAGTTCAGAACAATCTTGGAAAGTTTTCAAGACAGAAAAGGCAGGAAAGTTCACCATTAACAGGCAGTAACAGAAATTTTCAGATTAATTTCAGTTTCTTACTTATCTTGGCACTCCATTAAACTAATTTCATACAGTTTAGTAAAGGAGAGATTGATTAAACAGGAATAACCTTATTGTTAAAATGTTTAACATTATATTTGTCCTACTTAACCAATTTTTGATCCGGGGAAGGCAACGTGTTGATAGCAGATCCTGAAGGATAAAACGAGGAAGTTATTTATAAGACGAGGCTTCAGTTCTCAAGGAGCCATTCAAAACTGGGTGAAAACAATGACCATTCTGGCTTGCTTTATTTTTATTGGGGTTAGAAAATTTGTAGCTCTCTCTCTGAACCAGGCTCTTTAACTAATTGTCTGATTGGAACACATTAAGGTTGGGGTTTTTAGGGAGTTACGGTTCCTTGTGGCAGGTTTAAATAATAATAAGAAGTTTTATCTGAAGTTAGAAACCTATTAATGATGACATCTTTTGAATGTTGAGGGATTTTTTTTTTACAGTCCAATGCAGGCTATGTCCTGATCCTGAAAACTCTGTCATGGACACTTTACTTCTGGGCGAGAGCAATGCCATTCAGTTCCAAGGGACCTTGTGTGTGCAACTGGGCAGGATATTTTTGATGATTTTTTTCTTTTGCTGTTTCACCAGTATTCAGCAAAATTTCATGGACATCTCTTGATCTTGCCAATATTTTTCTATGGAAGCTGAGGTCCAAGGTGAATGCCTGGTTAGTTCCAGAAACAGAGATTAGTTGAAAATGTGACCTTTTTGATCATGTATGGACATTTCAACAAAATTTGTTCCATGAAAACATTTCAAAGGTTATATTCTCACACCAAGAATGAACAAAAACAGATTTTAAAACTTGAGCTTTGCAAAGCTGCCTGAAAGATTTAGACACCCGATTTCCATTAAAATCTCCTCCAGAGGTCCCCTTGACCAACTGGACAGAGGGTCTAATTAGACCCAATCTGCATTTTACTGATCACGTAGCTCTAAGCAAAATTCTGTGAAAATCATCCTTGCTTCTCTAGCAGATGTTGTGAGACCTAATTGTAGCGAATCCTAGAGACAAACCACAAAGGATGTGGTCTTCCCTCCTTTCTCAGGCAAAACCTCTTCAAACTCCTATTAAACTCTACTTAGGCAAAGTTGCTGAACTAAAAGTGACGTTTATCTTTAATTCTTCTTCCCCAAATTTTCCACTGGATTCCCATTACAGATTGAATGTTGGCAACATTTCAGATTAAACAACAAAAATGAATTTCTTTGGCTCTGAGGAAGACTTTTTTCTGTTGAAAACGAAATTAGGCTGCCATTTTTTCACCTGTTAATATAAAGATTATATAATAGAGACATTTTGCTGTTATATTTGTGCTGCTTATTCCAAAAATATGTTACTCCTATGACTGCCCTGATGTGAGAAAGTCACCTGACATGTTATGGTCTTCACAGCTGCATCCATGCCTTGCAGAAAAAAAACTATTTATGCGTCAAATGATTGAAAAGTCATGTTTGAAACCATAAACATTTTGCTTACAACTTACAAAGTTTAAACCTCTTTTTTAAAAGTACATTATAGTATTACAATTTATTTAGGCTGAGCCATGACATAAACAGTTTCACTGCAGAGCTGGTTTCCAAAGCATATTTATTTAAACCATTAGCAAAACAGGAGATCCTTCCCCATATGCTTACTTTTGTGCAGGATTTCTCAATTTCTGGATGCCAGTTTGTGACATTTCTTTGAGACTTGACTTTACAAAGTGGGTGCTCAACATTTTTGAAGATTAGCACCAAAGGGCATGTAAAAATGGAGACATCCAAAGTCGGTAGTACCATTTCAGTGGTTGGCTTCATATTTTTAAGGGAATTTTGGATTCTACTTTCATGCCCAATCCTGGTCCAACATTAATTGTTTGCCTTCAATGGGTGCCAGATAGATCTATTCACTATAACATGGTGAACATCACAAGGAGAATATGAAAATATACATTTCTACCAGGCTTCATGCTTTCAGATAGCTGCACTGGTCTTTGTACCATTGGCAATTTCTTGTTACTTTTTAATCTCCTCTTAAACAAAGTCATGGTTTTCACTGAGCCACCACTGGGACAGGGAGAGCAATATTTTCCTAACAATTACTGCAGTCAGCTTAGCTGTACGTTTGAAGGTAACAGACATTTAAAAATATACACTATTAATAATCTTGAAAAACATTTTATTGAAAAGATACCATTTGAAGAAAAAAATCCCCCTTGCTC
>NW_005842094.1:1225923-1239303 GCF_000455745.1 Alligator sinensis | reverse complement strand
CAGCAGGAAATGCCATACAATTATCTTTATTTTCTCACTGGCTGTGAGATGAATTGAAATTCATTGTTTTAGACTAATTCACCTAGTAGCAATTACCTTTACTTTCCTGGAACAATACAGAGAAAAGTTAAAATGCTCAGTTCATAGGTAATTTTGCCTTGATTAAAGTGGAGGAGTGACCAGAAAACTGATGTTCAACAGACTAATCAAGAAATAAGAGAATGAAAAGTGGTGTTTGATGTTTCAGAAATGCACATGTGGTTCAACAGCTGTTTCGACTTAATTTTTGCTATTAACCAAATGAATGAGTGCTCTATTCCAATAGCAATTGTCAAGACCAAATAAGACTAAGTAAGGCAAGGGAGTTCTCTCCCCTACTTTCAGTGGGCTTCTGATCAGGTCTGAATAAGAGGAATCATCCCAAAAAGGTGAACCTTCCTCGGACCCAGGATTCACTGCATTTCTTATATCAGAGGTGTCAAAAGGTGCGAACAGAAGTGCAGCTCCCTCATCTAACTTATGGCGCTCCACAGAAAGTGCCATGAGTTAGACCGATCCTCACAATCCAATGGATGTTAGCTGTTGGGTTGGGAGGGTGGAAGATCAAGCTCCAATTTGGAGCTGATGCAGCAAGAGAGGCTGCATGTCAGCAGCCTCTTCCCCTAGCCCCTTCCTATCCCCTCCCATCTCTGGTACTGTCTCAGGAAGGGAGCGGGGGAGAAGGAGCCCAGACTTGTGTTTGCCCAGCCTGTGCTGGAGTGGGGTTGGGTGGATTGGAGCTCCCTGAAGTGGGGAGACTCCAGTCCATCTGCCCCCACTCCAATGCAGGCTGGGCAAATCCCAGTCTAAGCTCCCTCCCCTCCCATCCTGAGACAGCTCTGGGAACAGGACTGGGCTGCAGCGGCCCAGCCACTAGAACAGACACAAGTTAATGAAGGTGCTCTGGTTTGGAGTTCCTTCATTTGAACCCTCATACAATGAAGGCTAACTTATCTCGTGGTTGGGACGTTCTGCAGCATGCTCTTCTGTTAGGGCATGGCTGTAGAGCACTTTCAAAGGGCCGATCACACAACAAATGTAATTTCTGTCTGCGGCTAAACTCATCCGGCCATGCACCAGAATGGCACATGGTTGCTCTGAGGCTGCAGTGGCTGCCTTGAACCTCCAGGACACAAACTGGAATGGGTTCCCTGTGCAGCACCCTGAGACATCTAGTGTGCCCCGTGTGTTGCCTGTGGGTCACTTTGAGACCCATAGGCAGCACTGGGGGCTGCATGATATGGCTCTGTGGGCCAGATCCAGCCTGTACGCCAGATGTTTGACACCCCCATCTTACACAGAGTTGGATTCAACTATAAGAGACAAAGAAAACTGTAAAGCTCAGTTTCTCTTGTAGCAATATGACAGCCTTCCTTCATACATTATTAATTGCAATGATTATCATTATTATTGACAGGTGGGCGTGACCTTGGGAATCCATGAATGGAAGTTTCTTAGAAGAGCTAAACTTTTCCATATTTTTTCCATTATGGTATGAAGTTCATTATTGCAGAGAGAGAGAGATGTATGAAACTCATTATATTATATTATATTGTCCTTTATTTAGAGCGCTCACAAAGAGGGCTAATAAAAAAACAACCCGTAAAGATTCAAGGAAGAAATACACTCCTCTTGGGCATGATTAGGTCCAACTTATTCAATTCTCAGGTTAAGAGAATGGAATGAGGTGGTTTAGACAGGGATGCTCCTGCTTGAGAGCAGTCTTATCCTACCCTGAAGAGCTGGCCGCTGCTACACAAATGGAGAGCTGTGCTGCAAGTGAGGCCCCATCATTGCCATCTGTTAGGCTGCTAGACATGCTTTGCATGTGGAACTGGGAGTTCTGCCTACACCGTGATTACTGGCTTGTACATGGAAACAATCAGGACAATAAAGCTGCAGGGCTGGATCCTGAGTTTTGTGTTCAGATTTCATTCAAGCTTGATTGTCTGAATGGGGACAGATTGATCATGGGCAAGGCCCCTTCAGCTCTCGTCTCCTCGATCCCAGTATTCCAAACAGCGTTTCAAACTGTCTTGTCCAAAACGCGCACACAGTTGACTCCCTGGCTTGTATACACCGTTACCGGATTTGACAGTGCACTTGATATAGGCATGCATAGAAATTTGCACACAGACGAGGCAGGCAGTTGTACTTCTGCCTTGTTTAAAAGTTTAGCACATTACTTTGAGTACACCATGTTATTGTCCCGATATTAGGAACTTCCTAATTCTTGTGTCGTTTTCCTACACCATATGTGTATAGGTGAGAGCTACACAAACACCTAAGACTAGGGACTCAGGTGAATAACAGAGCTCTTCCAAATGGGGCTTGCAGATGTAGAGTAAGTCCCAGGAAGTTCTTATGTAGTGTCCTTCCCTTTCTGCTAATGTAGTCAGTTCAAACCTAGTTTTGCGTGTTTGGGTGATATGGCAGCCGTTTCTTCCCCAGAGAAAGCTACAAATGTTCCAGAGGGGGTGGCCATTGGCCAAGCTGTAGCACAGGCAGCCTATGTATGTGGCATGCAGCGGACTGGGAAGGGGGCATGCAGCACAGCTGCAGATAGGGCAGGGAGAAGAAAGCAAAGCAGCAGATTGAGCAGGGGAAGAAGATTGGAGTGGCACTTGGGAAAAGCATGGGGCTAATTTGGACCACACCTGCCAAAAAAGGTTGGCCCTCTGTATTAAAGCAATCACCCCAGCAAGTGGAACGCCAACTATAAACCTCATTGATGCTGCCACTAAATAGAGATAAATGACACCAGAGACCACTTTTGTGCTGAGTATTTTGAATGCTCTTTGTTCACCCAGCATGCTGTAGCTACTGATTCAGAAGACTATCAAAGACAGGGAGAGGAAGAGCTTTTCTCCAACTATACTGGGAGCTACAGTTAACATCCAACTACAACAAACAGTTCTCCAGCAACACCTACCTGCACTCAAATCTGGAACATCCCACCATGCACGTTAAAGGATCTTTTTGAAGAATCCTTACCAAGTGGGAGGTAGTAACAGTTTAAAACACTTACAGCTCAGCTGAACATTGAATAGTACCAGAATACTGAAATATCCATATTGGACCCAATCTGTAAATCCTTACTCAAGTCGTCAATGGAGCCCCGGTCCTATTTTGTCAAGTAATTTGGGCACCTCTTAAAATAAATCCCACTGACTTTCACTGAAATTCCTATGGCTGGATTTTCAAAAGCACCAAGATTAGTTTGCTGCTTACCTCCAATTATCTTTCAAGGGGAGTTCAGTGCCTGGCTCACTTAAGATAATTTGAAAAAATTGCATTTCCAACCAGTGCCTAAGTCACTGGAAAATGGCTCAGCCTCCTAAATCACTTCTTCAGGGAAAACTAGCACTGAATTGAGAAGATTGGACTCAACCTGTTGTTTTTTTTGGTAACACAAAAGCTTGTTCTGTTTAAGCCTTGCACTCTGTCCCAGGAAAACATTCATGTAATATTCAGGAGTTGAACTAAAAAGCACATTAAAAGTTTGTAACTATCACTATTTGTAGCAACTATTTGTATTTTCCATTCCTCTTGGAAAATACCGTGTAGTTTCCCAGCCGTTTGTTAATTTCTGTTGGACTGAAGCACGCGACGGACCAGAAAGTGGAGCTCCCCTCTTCAGCTAAGGAAGAGGGAATTCTGAGGTTTGATGCTATTTATTCAATATTTTTTCCCCTGACAGTGATTCAAATACCAGCAACTGTTTGTAGAGAGTTTTCCTACACAAAGAAAAAAAAAGAGAATTTAAAGTGGCAACCCAAAAATCTGTCATGGACATCTGGACCACCCCTGTCTGGCTTAGGAAATATAACACCAGTCACGCCTCCAAGTGCAAAGAATCAATTCCATATTCTGTCTTCAGCAGATCAAAGGTTCCCCCGGCAATTCTAAATTTCAGGCTGGCATTTACTCAGAAAACTGTCTTGGTGCAATTCCTCATTCACCTCTGCACGGCACCACGGTCCCAATCCTTCTGCTATCAGTTGGCATAGACGCTTGTATCAGGCGGTGTAAGTATCTTCTTTGTGGAGTGGAGCGCCAGCTGATGCCAATGCAATCACTCACCTTCACCGTTGATGCAATAACAGGCGAGGACGTCGCTGATAATCTTCGTGGAAAAAGAACATGAAGGAAAAAGGGAGATGGACTGATAAATGAGGAGAGGGAGATATTTCCCAGTATATTATAGGCACAGGGTGCGGCACACGAATGAGGAGGTAAAAGATCCACGTAGGATAATCTTTCTCTTTTTATTTCCTCAGAAATAAAAACACCCAGCACCAATGCATCTGTACGCTTGAGTAATGCATCTGAAACAGGCCCCATGGTATTGTTTGTTGGCCGAGGGGAGGTTGTGCAGGTGCCCACCCATGCAGATCCGGTGGCAGGAATGGGAACACTACTCTCGCTCTTTCACTTTTAAGCTGGGACAGGCCTCTGATTTTGCTGCTGTTGAGGGTGATGGTGGTGTTATTATGGGCAGCCTCGGGCAAAGCCGTGGCTTTTGCATTTAAGTCTGAAGGAGCTGTGGTTTGTGGTCATCTTGATCTCTCCGGAGAATGATCTCCAGATCTGAGGGCCGGTCACAGAGAAAGACCTCGCTCTTGTCTGTATATGAGTCTGATTTTTGTGGTTGACAGTTCCTTTTTTGCTTTCAGTATAAAATTAAACTGGCTGAGACACTGAGGGTGAAAAAACTAGCTTCCGTGTATGCAGAGTCTGTTTTTTTCTAGGCATTTTGGGAATGCAAACTTCCTACAAATGCACAGTATGGTGCACAGATTTATAGCACAACCTTATTTTGAAATACCTAAACTGTCATTGATATGATGGACTGTATTGGCTCCGAAGTACCGGTAGTATTAATGGGAAATTCAGCTTGATTTAGGAGTGAAATTTAGCTTTTTGTAAAAACAAGGTTTTACAAAATCTAAGATCAGTGGAAATGTGTCCACGTTTGTGTTTTAAATTCCAACGAAAACAGTTTCCCCCACGTTGGTTTTAAACATTCCCGTTCAACGCTTACAAGCCAAACACCGTGGCAATGAGCTAGTTCATGAAAGCTCGTGGAGGAAGTGATACAAGGAACAAAAGTAAAACTGACAATTTGGTTTTCATCATCCAAGCTGAATGAAGCGCAAGAAAAACCAGGATTTTAGAGATTTTGTCCCCATGAGTCCTATTGGAGTTCACAGAAGTTCACAAAGCCTATTAACTATAGCTATCCCTATTTTACATATGGTAAAACTGATATGCAGTGGGGCTGAACCATTCATCCAGAGCCATACACTAAATATAAATACAGTAGGATCTTTAGCTCCTAATTCTTTGTTCTGCTCCTTCTCTCATGAACTAGAGTCTCTTCTGACTTTGGCTTTCATTAGATTTATTCATTTAAGGTTGTAAATACAGTGCAGATAAAGCATTTTTTTAATACACAAGGCTACATTCACTGGTTAACACGGGCAATGCTCCTTTCAGTCCAAAGACTCTATTGTGCCAATAACCCAGATGTTAACAATCTCTAATAGAAACCCCCGAGAGCAGGAAGAACATGTTTTTAGCAATTAGAAAAAATTGTGGACCGCTTACCTTTATTTATGTAATAAGTCAGCTGTTTGGGACAGTTGCAGATTGTTATTAGGCCGTAAGAAATGCTGACAAAGAAAACAAACTATGCAGATGTAGAGAAAGATTATAACTGCTCGTGTATATCCAGAAGTGTGCACATCTAAATAGTGTATCACCCTGTGTACGCTCAGAAATAATCTCCATCTCATCACTTGACTCCACTTTTGGCATAAGCTTTGAAAAGATGATGATAGGTTGAATAGTGGAAGGCAGTGTGCATTCATAGGCATTGAAAAGCTTGTGGAAGCGGGAGAACTAGACAGCGACTCGGTCAGCTCCAGGTCTGCTGCCTCTGAGAAGCAGAGGAGAGACCACGCTGCAGGTAACTTATTAGCACCATGGACTGACCCCATGGAACAAAGTTCTGGGCATTAAGGCGTCTGCATGCACAAGTCTTAAATCAAAGGTAGGCATATGCTTAAATACTTTTCTGGAGGAAAATGGAAATAAACTTGCATTATGAATAAAAATGCATGCATATGATGACATGCATTGCTGAACTGGGGCATGGATATGTCATGATCAGTATATACAGACCTCCTCACGGGCCTTCTTATGCCTAACAGGACCATAACACGTAAGGAGTTTATTTTGAGTGGCAAACAGGTGCATATTCACACAGCTTTTGGAACAGAGTGGGGTCTGCTGGGCAATTTAGGGTGGTTTCCTCACCACAGATTTGGCTGGTGGCCTTTTCATTTAACAATACCATTATGTACCCTGAGCCATTTTTCTTTCTGAATCTAAAAAATAAGCTATCATTCCAATGAGCAGAAAACAACCTTTATTGGACAGGCTGTGGACTCAGGACCATGGGAAGGTTTGGATTTTTCACATCATCAGCTCTGTTTTAACAGCTGTTTTCTGGTTACTACAACCATTGAGCAAACATGAAGGTTATTTTACCTTTCTTTACTGATGGTCCAGGCTCCCTCTTATTTCCTCTCCCTGGGCAGTAGCTGTGCTCGGACCTCCACAGCCCTTACACATCTTTATATACAGTGTTGCAACTGGAGCTGCTTAATCTTATACTGCAAACTGGAAAGGGGTGAGAGGTGATTACATCCATTCATCTGTCCAAGGTAATTAAGACACCTGGCCGTTACTATGTTCCTGAGCTCTGGAGAGGATGAACATTAATATTCAAGCCTGGATGTACGGTAGGTATATTTGCACTCTGTAGGCCAGATGGTGGTTTAACGTCCTAGAAAGTTGTGCAAGCTCCATTTACACTGCTTTATATGATAAACATATTACTTGGAGCTGGTGTGTGCTCCTGCCGTGGGAGCTAGTGGTGTGGCTATCCCTTGGAATAAAACAACCTCTTTCCAGATTGTTATTCTCCTTCCTGTGCTGGGTGTGGACAGAAACTGGAGACAATGGGAGTTTGTCTCTGACCTCAAAAATCCAGGCTCCGGAGGGAAGTAAAATGAGAGCTGCTTTCCAAATTTTAGGAATCAGAGATTTTGGAGGTGTCAGAGGTGAGGGGATATGAATGTCTCAGCTCCTCCATCACCAGCAGGGGTCATCATGAGAATGGAAATAAACTCAGGGCATCTGGAGGAAGGAAATTCAGCTGGCACGGCACAATCCCTTTGGAGTTGCCAGCTATTTCAAGTTCTGAATCGGCCCTTATTTTTTCAAGGAAGGGCCTGGATCTATGCAGGTTTATTGAGGGAAAAAGAAACTGAGCTCCACGGGGATTGTGATCATAAGGGCTCAGCCCAGCAGAGTCAGTGGGAGCTGAGGGTGCCCAGCGTGACAGAGCGGAGCCCAGGGGCACCGACAGACTTGGCCCAGATTTGAAGCAACAGTCCTCTGCTGTAAGCACCAGACCACAAATGTCTTTCCCACTCTTTGCTGTTAAGAAGGAAGCTTCAATTTTCAAACTTGGAGAAATGTGGTGAGTTGAGGGCAGGAAGAATCTGTCATTCATAAGAAAACATGAGGTAGAGTTTCAACATCTATTTTAATTTTAAATTTCTCTCTCTAACACTGATGGAGCCCAAGAGGCAGGAGAAGGTTCAGACTCCAGTGTCTGCGAGCAGCGCGTGGTAGGACAGCTCTTCCAGTTGTTTGCAAAGTAGCTGTTAAAGCTAATGACATGGTTCCTAATTCCCTTGCAGTTTAGAAAGTAGAGGCACCTTGCATGAAAGACAATGCTGGCTCATTGCTTAGTCTTTCTTCCTCTCCCAAAAAAGAGCCTTGAATTAATGAGCATTCCTGATAAACATGGTGATAGAAATCACAGGCAGCTGCTTTCATGTGCAGATATGAGGCCTGGCTCGGTGGAGCGCCCTGGAGTGCGTGTATTCTCGACACGTCAAAATGGAAGGAAACCAAATAAAGTCCCTCCTGGTGCATGCAAACGGCAGCAATTATCTCCGAGAGCCTATGAGCTTCATCTGCTTCAAGCCTTTGCTCTCAGACACTATAAAGTCAATTATAAAATGTGCCAAGAGGAAAAAAAAATGTGTTAACCTTTTCTTTGTGTGGTTTTTTTTTTCCCCCTCATTGCATTTACATTGGCCTTGAAGAACTGGGACATTTTGCAGATGGCTTAGGGTCTATAAATTCTTATTTAAACCATCATGAGCCAAGTATAACAGGTAGCAGTCCAGACTTGTCTAAAAAGGATAAACCCCAGCTAAGCATGTAAATAATACTCTAGTGCTTTTTATCATATAAACACATACGTTGAGCCAGGACCCTAAAAGGCCTATTCACATTTCCCTATTGTTATCTTATAAAGTGCATTGGTTATGAGTGTTGCAATGGCGGTGGGTTAGTATTTTTCAAGGCTACCTCTTACTGAGTAGATCTAACCAAACTAACAATGCCATGCGTATTTTAATGGATCTAGCCTCAAAAATCATTATGGTTGTTAATGAAGGAAGACCACAAGTCAGGGAGCTCTGCAACTTCAAACTGTAGGCTCAAAATATTCTGTCTCCACTCAGGAGGAAACCATGAGAAACTCCCCGGCTGGGTGACAGGGAGTCAGGAGAGGTTAGAGCCACCACGGAGACGTTGTCACTGGTAAGTGGAAGGAGTCTGTCACTTAAGCACAGAATATAGCAGTGGGTCAGGAGAAAGGGGGTGTTATGCTGGAGTGTGAAACGAGGGAAAAGAAGCACTCCTAATCCTGTTAGAGCTGGGAGAGATGCTGTGTCTGACACTGATGCTATCTCTGTCCTTGGGCAAGTTGTGCAATCTTGCCCCAGTTTAGAAGATAAAGCTTGCCTGCAGGGGTCTTGTGAGAATTAAGGAGTCAGTGTTTTCTAGACTGCTCGGAGATGAAAAGTGCTTTTTTCGTGCTAAGCATTTTTACCATAGGGGAAAGAAAACGAACCTGCATCTTCTATTTATTTTCCTTGCTAGGAAATTGCTGAGACCCAAGAATCTCTCCGCAGGTTTATGTTTATTTTTTCATTCCCTTTATTGTCCCCACCTCCTGGTTCCAGCATCATGGTGAATCTGATGAGGAGCCAACCACTGCTGAATGTATATAGCTCCCTCCAGAGTTTCCCAGTGAGATTCACTGCAGTTCCAGTTATGAGGGATTCCTGGCATTTCTTCTGCAGGCCCTCGCTACCAAGGATCTGTCATTCATCTGCATTTATTTCTGGCTGAAACTCAGATCAGGGAGAGGCTGTTTTACAGACCCCAAGGAAGATGACTGCATTTCTCTTTAAGGTCTCTCTCAGTACATGAATGATGTTTCACAAGTGACCCAGCCACAGCAATTGGCATTATCTGAATAAAAAGGAAGTTCTAGGGCCAAGGGTTTTTCTTCTTTTACCCATGCACCTTCAAGAACATTTGTGCAATCATTTACAGCACATGCATAAATTTGGAGATTGTCCTGCAGGGCATTTACAGGGCACTAGGTAAAAGGATATACCCTGCAAAACTGCAATGAACCTAAAGTTGTTCAGAGTAAATACTAAATCTTCTCAGTGAAATTATATATCACTTCAGATTTCCAACCAAGCAAACATCAGGGTGATTATCTGTTGTTATTATTTGCCTGGGGAATGAACTTCAGTAACAAAGTTGCTGCTGCTCATTGCCATGGCTAACTGGGGCTTTAAAGAAGGGGTTTTCAAGAGGAGGTTGGATAAGTATTTGGACAGGGATGACTTTGGAGTAACATTCATGCAGGGGGGCAGGTCGGAGGGGTCTTGAGGTCCTTTCCAGTCCTCTGATTGTAAAGGGTGTGGAGAGAGAGACCCTCCTTTCAGGTGAGCAGTATCCGGATCCCTGCCCTTCCTCTGCTGACCCCTCCACCTGTCTTGCTGTGGAGTGTGCATTTGCACTTCATGAACCGGACTTCCCACTCTCCTACACCTTATGCCATCATTTACACCAGTGAAAAATGCTGCAGCATCACTCGCTTTGCCCGGATGTAAACAGCAGTAGAAGGCACAAGACAACAGTGGTCCATGACTAACACTCGGTGCTCGGGGACTGACTCCTGGGCCTGAACCTTGTGTTGGCATGGACCCCAGCACAGTGGATACAATGCCACTAACTTAGAAGGGGAAACTGGGGTGACAATCTGGCCTCCCATTTTGTTGGAACCGTGATGTATTTGTGCTGACTGGTTCCTTTACAAGTACTTGGCTCAGGACAGTAGCAAATATATCCCCTGCGGTTATTTGATGATCCAAAAAATAGCTACTTCTATGTTATTCTGATAAGGAATGAAACCTAAGTCCTGACCATCTGCAGTAATTAAAGATTACCCAGAATTTTTTTACTAGAGTAGGGAAGTTAAGCCTAAAACCCTGGCAATCTTCCAACTTGAAGAACTATATTCTGCCTACCTAAATCCTTCATACAGTTTTAATTGGATATGGTATTCTTCTCATCTGAATCTTGTGCGCCGTGGAACAGCTGCCATCTCCACCCAGACATATCTGCATTTGAATGGTGGCAGAAACAATCCTGCTAAATAAAAGGAGTATGTAACTTTGTTAAGTTTTTTAAATCCTTAGGGATCTCCTGGGATGAAAGGAGCCATATGAATGAAAAGTATTATTACTGCTACTAGTAGGCTATACAATAAAAGCTTAGAGAATCTGTCACACATGGTTGTGATAATTTTCAAACACCTGTGTAAAAAGCAATTTTTAAATTGCTTTGGTTTGTGGAAAAAAAATCACGCTCAGAATATCCCCAAAGAAATTTGACTGCAGTAAGACCATACTAGCATCAGCTTACAGAGGACATTGGAAGCATTGTATGTGAAAGATCAGATGTACAACTTGAAAATGAAATAATTATTACAGAATTATTTGCACCCAAGCAAAATGTTTGCTTTCTGTGGAATGGGTCTCAAGAAAGGCACATCCTGCTTTTTAAAACTTCTCTTTTCAGGTTTTTTTTTAACCCGACTGTAACAAGGATTTTTTGCAAGTGTATTAGATAAAATAAGTCATTATAAGCACAGTAAACCCTCAGTGATTGGGATGAAGGACCTAGAGATTCATTGTGAATTACTAAATTTTATTAAATAAATAAAATAAAGTTCCTACACCACAAAATGCACTCTGTTATTTTATCTTGATAAGTGCAATATATATTTAATTACTTACAATTGCACTTCAGCTTAGTTGTTCACACTTATAAAAGGTCCTGTGTCATATTGGGCCAAAGTAATGACACCTCAGCTTTAAACTACATCATGACCATCAGAGGAACCAAAGGGCTTGCAGGTTTGGGCTCTAGAAAGGGATTGCAGGTTCGGGCCCTAGATTTTAATTCCTGTATGCACAGACAGTGGCCACATCTACACATGCATTAATGTGCTCTTCCTACCATGCGTTAAATTTAGTACCTTCAATGTGGAGCTAATGCACAGTAGCGCAAGCACGTGCTTTTTTAGTGAGGTTTAATGCATAGTAGCCTATTCTACTGCACATTAACATATTAGCATGGTTTTTACATGCTGCTTTAATGTGCAGTAGAATGGGCTACTGCGCATCAAAGTGCACATGTAGGCATGCCTAGTCTCATTGAAATAAAGGAAATTACTAGAATAATATAGGAAGTGATAAGTTTCTCCCTGTAGCAAGGGAAAAAAGGGTGACTTCACATAGGGGCACTTAGTTTTAACAAATTCATAGGGTTCAGCTGAGAGCACACACCGATGTGGTTCTTGGCCTGATCCATGCACTTGCGACTATGTCCTAGATCAGGGGTCGGCAGTGTTTTTGGGCAGTTTCAAAAACACCCGCAACATCAAGTTGTACGATAGACAGCAGGGAGCTGCGAGGGGCTCAATCCTTGTTGTGGCAACGCCGCCCCAGCCCATTCCCCGCTGCCCTCCCCGAGGTGTGTGTGCCCACCCCAGAGTGTGGGTCGCTCGCAGCAGGTGGCAGAGAGGCTGCAACCAGCTGCACTGGGGTCTGAAGAGCCGTGGCTTGGCTTGTTGCTGGTGGCGGGTGCACGTGTGCCTCAAAGCAGACAGTGGGGAAGGGGCCAGGGCTGCACTGCCCCAACAAGGATTGAGTCCCTCACGGCCCCCCCCCCCAAGGCATGCATGCCAAGTCCTGGGGGTTGCCTACCCCTGTCCTAGATACTGAACCATAGGTGCCGACTTTTATTTTTGGTGGGGTGGAGGCTAAGATGATGGACATGTGGAAAGTTTTACACATTTCAAGTGACAGCCCTCTTCCTGAGAGTGCCCAGGGCCCTCAGGCCCCCACGTACTCGGCATCTCTGTATTGAACCCTGCTCATTTTCCAGTCTGGAAACATTCACTAACACTCAGCCTTTAGTGCAGGCGAGAGAACCAGGGTGAAAGTATCAATCTTGGCCTTTAGCGCAGGCAGGAGAAACAAGATGAAACTCTCAATCTTGGCCTTTAGTGCAGGCAGGAGAACCAGGGTGAAACTATCAGTCTTGGTCCTTAGCACAGGTGGGAAAACCAGGGAGAAACTATCAGCCTTGGCCTTTAGCACAGGCAGGAGAAGTAAGATGAAACTATCAATCTTGGTCCGTTGTGCAGGCAGGGGAACTGGGGTGAAACTATCAATGTCGACCTTTGGTGCAGGCAGGAGAACCAGGGTGAAAATATGAGTCTCGGTGCGTTGTGCAGGCAGGAGAACCAGAG
Source organism: Alligator sinensis (assembly GCF_000455745.1). Taxonomy (NCBI): domain Eukaryota; kingdom Metazoa; phylum Chordata; order Crocodylia; family Alligatoridae; genus Alligator; species Alligator sinensis. The sequence goes on along the minus strand of NW_005842094.1, from coordinate 1,226,495 downwards.
AGAAACTATCACTCTTGGCCTTTAGCACAGGCAGGAGAAGCAAGATGAAACTATCAATCTCGGCCTGTCATGCAGGCAAGAGAACCAGGGTGAAACTATCAGGCTCGGCCTTCAGCGCAGGCAGGAGAAACAAGATGAAACTCTCAATCTTGGCCTTCAGTGCAGGTGGGAGAACCAGGGTGAAACTATCAGTCTGGGTCCTTAGCACAGGTGGGAAAACCAGGGAGAAATTATCAATCTTGGCCTTTAGTGCAGGCAGGAGAAGCAAGATGAAACTATTAAGCTTGGCCTTTGGCGCAGGCAGGAGAACCGGGGTGAAAGTATCATTTTGGCCCTTGGCGCAGGCAGGAGAACCAGGGTGAAAGTACCAGTCTCAGCCTTTAGCGCAGGCGGGAGAAGCAAGATGAAACCATCAGTCCGGGCCCTTGGCGCAGGCGGGAGAACCGGGGTGACAGTATCCCTCTCGCAGCTGCCAGCATCAGTCTTGCCCCGGGATGCAAGTCTCAGGCTCAGCCTTGAGCGCAGGGATGCAGCCCGGCCGGGGAGCCGAGCCCACGTCCCGCCGCAGCGCG
>NW_005842094.1:1208544-1225783 GCF_000455745.1 Alligator sinensis | reverse complement strand
AGGTGCGCCGCGGCCCGCGCGAGGGTGAGCCCCGGGGAGGGCGTCCTGCTGGTCCCCGGCGGGGGACGCTGCCCTGTCCCGGGGCTACGACACTGGCAGACCGTGTCCGGGTGCGGGGGGCAGAGAGCACACACCGCCCCGCAAGGGGAAAGGATGATGTGGGCTGCAAGGTACCAGTCCGCATCCCTCGCTTGGTCTCCTAATCTCTGCAAGCTGCTGGGAGTGGAAGCTGCCCTGTTTCAGGGGACTCCGCTCATCCACAATTGCCAAGTGCATTATTGAGATGAACAGGTGGAGCGCCAGGTAGATGCTTCCAGTGTTATTCAGACCAAACCTGTAGCGATGATGAGAATATCGAACTGGGCAACATCCTCCCTGACGGTGTCTCTCGGCGACGGTCAAAGACGTGTACCGTCGTCCCATGGATGGGTCAACGGGATCGACGGCTGACCTCGCATCCGTGCGCGTTTCTGTTCCGCGTCCACTGAACGTCACGGCCGTGGGGTTTGCAATCTGCGCTCCGTTCAAATAATGAAGATTTAACAAGCGAGTCAGTGGAAATGACAAAACGTGAGGATGGAGGGACACCGTTGTTGCCTAACTTTTCCTCTAAGTGCTCCGAGTAACAAAGATGATTTTCCCTCCTTTATGATTTCATAACCTGGTATTGCACCATTCATTTTGAAATGTTTTGGTGCTGATGCCTGGAAACTGAAATGCTCCATCCAGCGAGGCATTTTTAAAGAGTGATCTCTTCTGACTGCTTCAAATAATGTAGAGTGCAAATAACATAACCTTCCAATTTCACAGGCTTTAAACGGAGAAGCTGGAACCAGAGTCATGCTTTACAGTTCAGTTTCAGGTGGTATTTTTAGCTAGGAGAAGGGGGGTTACACAGATAATTAGTGCTTTCCAGCTGTTGATTTCTTAGTGTTATTTGTAAACCTGCAAATATTCCATTTTCAAATCCATGAAGAGGTTTTTTTGGTGTGTTTTTTTTAGGGGGGAGGGAGTAAGGAAACCAAAAAACCCAAAGGGACCAGGGGACAGCAGCACTTAGGTACTTTCTAATTTTGAGGTTGACTTTCACAGCGGTGGTATCTCATCCGTGAAAGCACTGGCTTTGTACATGACATGTGCTATGTTGTGGGGAAATACAGGAACCCACTGAAAGCAAATCCTCTTTCCAAACTTTGTTCTGCCAGATGCAGCCTCTTCGAGCATTGGATTCCAGCTTTGGTTTTCTCCATAGTAATTTCTGGCTTTTGAAAATCTCCTTACTCAACAATTTGTGCTTGCGGGGAAAATATAGAAACCACAATGTATTTTTTTCACTTGTGCCTTTTTTTACATCTCAGCCCTGTTTTTATCTATATCTGTATACTTTGTAACATGCCTAAGCTGTCATTATGGAAAAGGCTATAGAGTCAAATCACAGGATCCAATATAATACATTAGTTGTTGATGTTTTGGCCAGGGTTGAAATAAAGATTAAAAAAAACCCAACCCAGCAAGTTAAAAATAAATTAACAAGCCAACTTGACCTCAATTGAACATTCGACGGAATACAGTTATATTAACTGGCCACCAAGTGATATCTAATTCACTCGGTATTATTTTGTATTGGATTCTCTTCCTTGTCATATAACTGAATGCAGTGCTGATCTGATCTTAGCGCTGGTGCCAGAATTTTCAAACTTAAAAAGAAATGTTGGAAGGGAAGCATAGGTCTTCTGTGTTAAAGCCATGCATGAAAAATACCTGTGCAGTGCTCTGAAATGTAAGGACTTTAATATGAGCTTAAGTAGAAACCGAACACGCTGCTCGTGACATTTTGAGGACGAGGGGTTCTTTGGTGAAGGCAGGGACAAAATCAGAGGCAGTGACCTATTCAGAGCAATTGGTTTGCTGGTGACCATTGTTTATTCTGCAGTGCATGCCGTCCTTATCTTCAGCATTGTATGAAAGAGGGAGAGAGGAGAGCCCACTCAGAGTTGCCTGGAAGTCAGTGGGAAAGCTTCCATTAGCGAGTTTCAGATCTGAGCTGAGTATCTTTTTCAAGGGTCTTTTGCTCCCACTGAGAGCAACAGAAGTTTTGTCGCTGGCGTCTTTTGGAGAAAACGAGCGGCCCGGTTAGATTAGACGACAAGAAAAGCTGCACAAGGATTTAAACAAGCAGTGTCTGAAGTAGACTGAAGTGAGGGAGGCGTCACCTCTAGTGGGGTGCAACTAGAGGAACTGGGGAAAGCAATTTATAGTGAAGGAAATGTCCGGCTTCACAGGAGGGACGCAGCATTGCACAAAAGACCCTAACTGAGGAGCACAAAAAAGTATCCAGACAAGAAGCTTAATGTGCTCCTGGATTCCTTCTATCAGAGAAACTAACTTTTTCTGTAGCCCCAGGCTCATAATCCTTTATTTCTGATGCGAAGGAATTACAATGGTAAGAGCAAGGGGGCACCAGATTTCTGTGGAGCATAGGTAGCTTTGCAATTAAACTGAATGACAGCCTGCAAAATGAGACATGCGGGAGAGCTGTAGAAGAGAGGGTTCTGCAGAGCAAGTCCTGTCTGCTCCTTCATTATCTAAATTGCTTACTTTCATATGCAGTTTAACCTTTTAGCCCAACCTTTTGATCTGATTACTTTTTTGTTCAAGTACAACAGTATTTTTTTTTTTACCTTAGCAGATAATATGCTGGTTCTTACAGTTTCTTCTGAAAAAAACATGCACAGGCACTCCATTCTGGTGAGCTTCTGCTCACTGTGACTGCTGACAGTAGTAAGGTCGGCCACCGAACCACGTACAAAACATCCACTCACGGCACTTTATGCACTTCCAAGACGGGTCATGTCCTTTCCTTCATCCGTATCCCATGCTACTGTTGCAGGTTTGCCCACATCACCCACTGACATCACGGTGAGCAGTGAAGAGAGTGAAATCTTGGCCTCCTTGAAGTCAGTGGCAAACTCCCAAGGAGCCAGGATTTAACCTTATATCCCAAGATCAGTGCACGCCTGACAATCCCACTGGTGTCATGGGGATTCAGGCTACTCTCACACAGATGTCCTTGAGATGTTGGGGTGGATCACTGTCAGGTTCTGGCTTCTGAGAGTTGTCTTTGTCCTCTTGAAACAAAACACAATGACACTTTATTTTCAAAGGTTTTCATAGACTTTTTTTTTCCGTTAGGCCGCCTGGAAAAGGCCAATGAAAATATAAATGACAGCAGAAATTCATGGCCAGAATGCTCTAAACTTTGTTCATTTCAAGTAGTACAAGTCCTATTATTAGATTATGCTGCATGCTGGTTGAATGTTGGCTTTAATTTCAGTATCCATCGACAGCATTTAAGAGAACTGGAATGCATCAAAAATTGGCTAATGTTGACAGGCAAAACAGTAGACTGAAATTTCAGGCTATCTAGAAACCACACCCAGGCCCCAAAAACACATGTTGAAAGAACTCTAATGCTGTGCTTTAACCAAGTACCCTTTTTTCTGTGGTCTCTTAAGTTAAATATTTTCCCCTTGTTCTTTTATTTTGGTATACATGTCCCTAGTGTAGTGCCATATATCAACTGAGATATGTATCTGAAATATATTCCAGCACGATGCTTGCTAACATGACCCAACTGCAGCACATTTTCTTTATGAGCGGTCCCTTACTTTCATAATCCTCTATCTGGTAGTCTTTAAGTGGTCGAATCCAGGAGAATACTCTCACGTCATTAGTAGACAACACTGTTTGTTCCTATTAGTTTTATCATGATGGAGCAGGAATCCCATTATATTAAGTGTTGTACAAACATGGATCAAAAGGATGGTTCTGCCCCCCGAGAGCAGATTTGTAAATGCTTCGTCTGCCTAAAATTGACTCTGGGGGATTTTCAAGTGTGCTAAAGTGGCTGAGAGGCCAACACCCTGTTAAGTGTCTAACGGCATTTTTAGGTGCCTTTGAAAATCTGGCCCTTCACTGTTTTCCTTCCAGTTTAATAAAATCAGATTGTGCAACTCTTGCTCCAATTGATGAACAATTACTTAAGCAAGTAGTTCAATTGAAGACAATAGGCTTTCTCGGGAGAGCAGCGGCTCCGCAGTGACAGCGAAGAGCTGGCGTTCTGGCCCAAGGCAGTTCGTGATGAAAAGGGCTATTGGAGCTGCCAGGCCTGCTCTCTGCCAAGGCGGGCTTTCTCTCTATTACACATTCACTAGTGCTTTGTGCCTTCTACTCCGAACCACGCCAAGCGAATTGGCTTCTGCAGCCTGAGAGATCCTGGATGTCAAAAAGTTTACCCCGCTATTCAGCCTACATTGTTCCTTTCTTCATTCACTTCCAACAGAACCCCTTTATTCATGGGAAGAAATTCCTCCCTTTCCTTGGTGTTTATACTCCCTGAATATTTATAGACTGTTATCATGTCCATCCCCAGTTGTTCCTCTGCCAGGCTATGTGTGCTGAGCTCTTTTAATCTTTCCTTGTAACTCAATTCCTCCCACCCCCTAATCATTTCTGTTGTTCTACTCTCAACTCCTGCCAGTGCCCTTACTCATTTTGCTTTGAGTAAACGCTATATTTATGTTAATGTGATGTGGTGGGTGGTCCCTTCTGTGCTCATGATCCATGTGAGTGATTTAGGCATTTGAAATGAGGCTGGCATTTCATCGCCAAGCCGTCGTCTGATTACCAGTTTCTCTCTTCAAAGGTCTCCAGGAAAAAATATGCTTAGCCATCACTATTAAAGTGGGCTATGATGGCCACTAATAAAGTGTCTTTGCAGCCATTTGACGCAGGATCGGCCAAATTGCTGGGGCACGCAGAAGTTTGAAAGGACTGTTTAAAACCAGGTGCCTGATTTTCTTTTTAAGTTTCCATCTCTTCTAAATTAAGGGAGATAGGTGTGATTTTCACTACGGTCAAAAATATGAATTGCAGTTCGAGGTTGTGAAACGCTTCCATTTTATCGAGTCTCAATTATAGCGCCAGGATATTACCCAGCCTTCGATGCCAGCCTACATTTTGTTTTTCTAATGCCGTGCGATGCCGTGACCCGAACCCCGCCATTTAGGCCTCGCGAAGGCAAGAGATGGTCTCGTTAACTGAATCCGTGGAACCAAAAATCCGCACAATTGCTAGCGCTCCAGGAAGAAAAAATAAACTTAGGTTTCCTCTTTCTCTCTCTCCCCCTCTCTCTCTGTTTTGGTTTTACGCATAGGTTTCCCAGCACCAAACTTTTACAGCAAGCCAGGTCAGAGTTTAACATAGCTCACAAAGCAGCAGTGTTACTTCAGCTCACCAGCTTTCTTTCCAGCCTCCTGAGGCTGAACTCGGGAGACAAATCCGTTATCTCCTGTTCTTAAATCTCTGCAACCCCCTTGTCTCTCTGTGTTGAGTCCCGCAGGTTCATGTAAGCATCAGGAATTACCACAAGGGGAGCTCCGTGTCTGGTTTTACCCATTTCTATGAATCTCAGATAAGGGGATGATTCACGTAACTGCATCATGCAGCACCAGTCCCAAGATTTGACCTAGTGTTTGAATTATAGCAAGCTTCTCCCTGGAGACATAAATGTACTGAGTTAGTTTGCCTGCACCATTAGCAAAGCTGACTGCATCAACATCCAGGCTCCTGGAGCAGCCTTGTACTACTAACGAGGCTCTGCAGTTTCAAGGCACTTCAACAGGGAACTGGCCTTAGTTCACAGCAGGACAAATCCCCTTGAGCACACTTGTCCGTTATCCTGGAAGCGCCCCAAACATCCCGGCCAGTGCGGACTGGCAGAGGCACAACCCCCTTAGCTAAATACACGTTACCACTGAGCTGACCACAATGGTGGAGCCTACCAAGGGCTGGATGCCCAGATGGCATTGCTTGAAAGTTCTCCTCTGGACATTTTTTCCCCCCCTGTTGACCAAGTTGGCTGCGGAAAAGCGCTTCCAATTTTTGATATTTCGGTTAAAAAAAAAAAAAAGTCAGTGAATTGCTTATGGATCACAGCCAGCCAGGAAAGCGAGTTGTTATCTGTGAAGTATTTCAAGTATAAATGAGTAAACCCCGCTTTGGTATAATGGGGAAAAAAAAAGGGAAATTCTGATTAGCGTAACATTCGTGGATGAAAGCACGTCGAGATCGCTCGGTGGAATGTGCTTCCTGCTACTACGTGCAGTTTTATTAGCACGCGTCTCTGGCTCCTTGCTGTGATTTCTGGGTGTGCCTTTCTGTTGTGCACGCTGCGCTTTGGTGGCGAGTGCTAGACAGCCATTCCCTCCCCAAATCCATCCTGTACGCTTTCCCTTGAATCCCTTCACTCTCCAGACTTCACCACACACTGGGTGATGCCAGCTTAATCTTAAATTACTTGGAGTTGAGTGTTTCCTTGTTCCAGCCCTGATCCCGTGTTAGTAAAGAAAATAGGATCTTTGCAATGAGAGGGAGGATCAAGCGCTGTAATCTCATTTGTATACGGGGTTAGGCCTGTTTTTGTTTTTTCAGGATAAACCACCAGAGAAGCCTTTTTATTTAAACAGAGTTAATACCAAGGAAGACCTCCAAGGTACAGGAGAGACTGGCTCTGTCGGTTCCCACACTCCCTACCCCAAATACCATCTGCCTTGTCTCACATCCGTCCGGTATCAATATGCAGAGAGAGAGAGTTCTCACTGCACGAAGCTGGGATTGAGTGTTGAGCTGGGCAGGTCCAGGGCTGAGGATGCCTGCAAACATCCTCCTTCCTCTCGTATTTCTCTGGACTCGGTGGGCCCTGGCATTTTGTAGGAGGGAGAGCTTGTACTGCAGCTCCAGCATCTCTGTTTAAGTGAGTCAGTTCAGCAGAATTGGTCTAAATGAAAAACATAAGATTCAAAAGAATAAGGGTCAAATTCTGCTCTGCTCACATCCAGGCAGGAGCCAGCAGCATCCAGGCGTGCCAGGTGAGCAAAGAAGCAGACTCAGTTTGCATTTGGCCTTTTAATATTTCTCCAGTGAAGTCAGAATTGTGAGGGTGGGGTTTTAGATTGAAGCATATTCGGACAGAAAACTCTTCTGGAATGACATCACAATACCAATTAGCCAAGCGTGGTTGTCTGAAACTATATGATGGATTTACTACAGCTGCTTTCATATCAGACTGCCTCTGGACATAACAAATTCATCTTGTCACTGGATAAACAAGATACTTCCTGTGCTGTGTGCAGGGAAAGGAGTGCCACCAGCTGAATGCAAATGATGAGATACATTGTGATGGGTGAGACAGACAGGTTTTGAAGCACATTTGTAGAAGGAAGTTAAGCTAAAGCAGTTAACTCTTAAAGAAAAGAAAAGAAAAGAAAAGACCCCTCCATGGTATCTACACCAGTTTTTTTTAATATACCAAAAGTCATGGAGGAAGAACTGAGCTTGAAAATTTGTTGTGTAAAATATCTTGTTGATTCCATGTGGTCTTTTAGACCAGCAAATCTCAAAATTCAGATCTACACAGTTTAATGTGCGGTTCTTTTCTGTTCTGTTTTAAAAATTTGGGAGAAGTACCCTGCAACTGTAGAGCATTTCACCATGTGCAACTTATGTGCTGGTCTGTTGTTAAAAAGGTTAATGAAGAAACACTTCACATTTTCTACAGTGATAACAACACAAGACACTTAACAAACACTCATGAATTAAGCTTCAGACCTGGGAGATAGCTATGAATAACTATGACCATTTTCCAGATGGGTAAAGAGAGGGCCAAAGGTTAAACAATAAGGCAGTGAATAAGGTGCAGTCCAGGCAAATAATTTCCTTCTTTAACTATTTGATCACACTTGGGCTTCACAGTGCAGGCAGTCATTAATCAGGAGGGTATCTAAACGCATGCTTAACTTCATGTGCATGCTTAAGACCCATTGAAGCCAGTAGATGTGTGCTTAATCTTACGTGCTTTCCTGAGCCAGGGTTGTGGCTGTCCTGAACTAGGGGGTCAATGCTTTTCTGAACTGAGGCCTTTGTTTACAGACACAGGGAAGGCAAAATTGTGCTGTTCTTCATTTTCTCATTATATTCTATTCAAGTTTTATAACTTCAGTGATTTTAATATACATCTAGCTCTTCCTCGCAATGTCGTGCTCTTGGGAAGCTCCTTATTTGGAGTGTTTTAAAAATATCACAACTCCAATCTCTACACAAATGTAAAAGAAATTGATTTGCTAAACATTTTCCTTGCTTTTAAAAGAACAATTACTCCTTTAGTGGCTAACCCCAAATCCATTCTGCATGCTCTCGGAACAGGGGAATGGCCGAGAAATGCCACTTTGCTATTTAATAAAGTCTGCGCGAGTAAGTGTAATTCACTTATGCAGAATACATCAGTGTGCTTTTGGTATTCATGGGCTTGTGCTAGTTTGAACGTTCCTCACGGTGTTTTAAAGGTTTTGTGTCATTCGTAAATAAACTAGTATGTAATTCCCTGTGACTGTGGTCATTGATCTCATCCATGCAAATGGGTGACTAAGTGAAACATTCGAATTATAAATGGAAATAATAAATTTTGACCATAGGAGGCAATAACATTTACCAGATTAAGCAATTTAGCTCTGGAGAGAGTTGATCTATAATAACTAATATTGTTGCAAGCAGTAACGTAGGCATGTTCCTTTCTAGCTATAGAGGAAAAAAGATGTCTGACTCAGTGCAACTTTTTTCCCAAAGCCTGGTAAAACACAAAACAAAATTTACCTCCAACAGGGTGCCCTAAAATATTTTTTCCTAGGGTTTCCCCTCACCTTTAAAAGCGGAGAAGTGGAATCGGTGGAGCAGGTTGCCTGTACCCAGTGGGAGAGCTGTGCACAGTACGACCTTGTTAGAGCAGTTGTAGCCCTTGGCCAAGGAAGTCCCATGTTAACTCTTATGGGAACTGGTTTGAATGAGGTCTGCAGGCCCTGCCACTTTGTTAGTTGATACCTTTTGAAAGGATGAATGTGCAAATGAGTGTGCAAAATGCCTGCCTAAAGTGTTCATGTGAATAGGGTCATTGCAAATGGCTTGGGGTCTGATCCAGCTGCTAGTGACACCAGTGAACACCAGGTCGGGCTCCAAGCAGGGTCGCTGGCTGACACAATGAGCTGATGTACGTGTGCAGTAAGAGCTCCTTGTGCATACAGGGCTCTGTCTCTTGGACTGAATAGCAGGGGTCGAAGACAGGCATTCTCCTAGTAATAGTGACCTACCTAACTCGCCGTGAGAAAAAGAAATTTTCGCAGCTTGGTTGCGGTCTGAAATGCTCATTTTATGGTCATTTCACAGTGGCCCCACCCCTTGGCACTGACTGGTGGAGAGGCCCCAGGGGGAGGAGGGACATGGGGGCAGCCACCATCTCGACTTCTGGCTGCCCTTCACGTGGCACCACCCCTCAGCGCTGATTGGTGGAGAGGTATGAAAAGGCCAGCATTTTATTTTATTTTTATTTGTTTGATTTCCTGGGAAATCTCAGCCAATGCCATTTTTCATGGTGATCACAGATTTAGATAGGTCCGTACCTATTAATGATCATTTTGGCCCTGGAGGTCAGAGGATGTTTTCCTTCTTTCCCAGCTTGAACCTTCTTCCTTGCATGTCCCTTAAACCAAAGAGTAAGTGGATCCATCGATGGGTTTACTTTGGAGAGGAGCGAGAAGCTGTTCTTGTCTACCTTTGGCAGTGGCTTGAATGGCAGGATGGCAGACATCTTATATTACTCTGATTTAGAATAGAAATGGTCCAAAACTGCAATGTTCAGACCTGACTTTGCAATTTTCCAGGTTCTGGGGAGGAGGGGGTATCTGCAGAGTATTCGAGAGGAGGACCAGCTATTATACATGGACATGAGCAGTAGCTGTTTTGAAGTCTGGTGGTGCATGGACCCAGGAGTGTTGTTCAGGACTGCTGTGGAGTCAAGTTTTTAACTTCTGGCAGTCTCTCTCTCTTTTGCATGCTTTCTCTCTCTTTTGTTGAGTTTTACACCCAATTATAAGAATGCCTTTCTCCTATTGAACATGTCAAAATAATGTGGTTCGGTAGTGAAAATGCCTGTGCTCTAAAACGGTGTTTCTCAGCCTTTTTTATACTGTGGACCAGCATGGGAGTGGGACAAGGCGCACAGAGCCAGCTGCCTCCCTCCCGGGGCTGCTGTGCCACCCAGCTTTAACCCCGCATGTGACTGCCGGTAGCGGAAGCTGCTCACCCGGGTGGACTGATGGGGGGCTCGTGCCTTCACGGCCTAGTGGTTGGGAATCTCTGCTCGAAAACAATGGTTTTCAACCTGCGTACCCCTGGGAGTTTGCAGACTATGTATAAGGGGCCCATGAAAGATGAATATGATCAATCAAAAGTGTGCGAATACCCACACTTACAATTCAAACGGGTCTGTGCCTCCATTAAAAATTTTTAGGGGTCTGCAAATGAAAGTAGTTTGAAAATCCCTGCTCTAAAGCATCATAGACTTATGCAGTTCTAGCAAAAGTGGATAAAGGCCGGTTTCAATGAAACAGGAGATTTGATTGAAAAACAAGGCACACATTTGCTGGATAGCACTGGGCCTCATTCTGCTCTATTACAGAAGTGTGAATGTGGATTAACTCCATTAATACCTAGAGAGTGACTCCACTTTTATGTTTTATAACCAAGAGTAAAATTTGGGCTGTTAACTCTACCACCTAAAGTCAGAAAAAATATTTGACTGTATGCTGTAGAATAAGTAATTCACTTAGTTTTTAAAAGTAGCTGAATTCAAATCCTTCTTTCATTGAAAGACATCAGTGGAGACCCTTCAATCCAACCTTAGTTAAGTAAGCTTCATGACACCCTGTGAGGCAAAGTTTTGCATATTTTGAGGATGAATGAAGAAAATGGGATGCAGGGGAGTGAATAATTTGCCCAAGGTCACTAGGCTAATTGATGGCAATATTGGGACAGAACTCAGCCACTTGACTCCCAGCAATAACTACTCAACTGTGAGACAGCCACCGTACAGCTTCAAGATGCAGGTGATGTTGGCTAATCCTATAAAAGCTCCTAATGTTCCAGGATGCAGCGGTTAACTCACTGAACTGGGTTGTGTCATTCAAAACGATCCCTTTTTCATTTCGGACTACATGGGCCAGGTCAACAGCTCTCTTCAACAAACACTAATGCAAGGCATTTAGCGGGGATGCCAGCTCCCTTTGCTAAATATAAAGTGCTCATGTCCCTTTTAGCATTCACACTGTAAAAGCTATATAACCCTGTTTCAAGTGTCTGGGCAGTGGTGTTTTAGACTGACTGCCCTTCCCCTAGTGCAAATGGCAGTTTTACAGACAAGGTGACTTGACCTATAAACCTAAAATCCTCTTTGAAGGGAAGACTCTCTCAGCTTCCCCAGGTGTTCAGAAATTGCACATGAGAAGCTTAATGACTCAGGCTGTCTTACTTTCCCAGGGATTTGTATGCTTAACTGTGGCAAATCTAGGGGCTGAAAAATGAGCAGGCAAGTGATTTAACTTGGAGTTTTCCCTAAATTAAATTTTACTTTTTCAGGGTAGTAGTGAGGGTTTGAGCATCATGTAAATTGCCCAGAAGCACTAGTGTAAACTCTTATTATTCCATAGGCCACTAATGCTTTGCTCTTTTATCTCAGTGGAGGATCTGGCCCATGGCATTTATATGCATTTTACCATTTTACATTGTGTACTGAACTGCCGCTCCGTGGGATTTTTGCTGGCAGCCATTGAATCCTTGCTGCAGTTTGTAGCGGACCATGCCCTGTCTGTGCGCGCTAGCTGTGTTTGAAAACAAATATTCACACCAGAGAGATGAATTCCCTTCCACAAGCCAGGCTCCGATCCCTCCCGATGGGAGGTGGCATGTCTCTGATACGGTCAGATTACTGAGTTTCTCTTCCCAAGTGAAGGGCCTTGTCATGCCGCGTTTTTGGTCAATGGATAATTCTGCTTCTAACAAAAATCAAGGGCAGTTTTCTAGGTAAAAAGAACATCTTAGGTTCTGTGCGAGGCTCCTCCATGCAGGATCTGCACTACTTCACCTGGAAAGACAGTTCCAGTATTACTGTTTCATCTCATCCTTTTATGCAGCCCTCTTCAAAAAGTCCAGGGTACTTGGACTTCTATCTGTGGGAGAAAGTTGATAGATAAGGGACAGACTGGCTTGCTTCTTAGAGGTCACGTTCCAGATAAGGATACAGGCTTTGCACAAATGTGACTGGGTTATGTGGGATGGGATCTCAGAGGCAGCCCTGGCAGGGTGGAAGACAATCCTTCCCAAAAGTCTCTTCCTGAAGTTTTTAAGAAGAGGCAGTCTGGTATTTAACTTGAAGTATGGGCTGTTCAAATATCTGAGGTATCAGCCAGCCAGTCAATATGGCCAAATACAGATAGTCAAAATGCCCGATCCTGAATTGATGCAATCTTCGCAGGTTAGTCTAAGATATGTAAATTGAACGGGTAAGCAAGTGAACAGACATTCACTTCTGATCCCAGAAATGCAGCCACATGCCTGCAGTGGCCGAGGCCAGAAGCTGGGGGGTGCTAGAGCATGCCTCCCTGCTTGGCTGGAGCAGACAGCTTGGGTCAAAGTTAGCCGGCCCACCCTGCACGGGCAGGGTTTGTGGGGGAATTGCAAAGCGTCCTGGGATGCTGGGGGACTGAGAGTTGTCTGGAGGGGATCTGGGACAGAAGTTCAGTAAACTGATTTAACCTAAATCAGTTAAGTCTGATACTACATCCATCCAGGTTTATCTGAAACTGGTTTGAAAGTGATTTATGAGCACTGAGCTTCTCTTGTGTTACAGATTTGAACCGGTTTCCAATCACTTCTACCAGCTTATGTGTAATTTCTGTCCCTAGCCTATATAACCAATATATTAAACTCTCCTCTTCCTTTATAGAAAGCTTAGGGAGCAACTCTGTCTCTCAGCTTTGATAGCTGAATGTAATGCCTACGTTTCCCAGCCGGTTGCTAAATTTCAGAGTTCAGCCAGAGTAAAAGAGACTCTGACTGGGTTAGTGAAATGAATGCAGCTGAATATGTCTGGAGTGATACCCAGAACCCAGGGACATTTCTTTGTTAGATGGGTCAACTGTACCCTTGGGATAAAAAGTCACAGTTTCAGGAGTTTACATGAGAAAGGTCTCTCTCATTTATTCCTAATGGCCCCACACCTATTCAGGTCTGACTCAGGCAAACTCCCAATGACTCTACCAGAAGTCTGCCCAAGTAAAGAATGAATACAAGTCTAAGGCAGGTCTTCAGGAGTTAGCTGAGCATTCACATATCCTCTAAGCCGATAACATCCGTTATTGCGGGAAATGAGGTAAGTGACAGAATTACCGTCCTTCTGGGGGGCGACAGGCAAGTCTCACATTCCCATGCTGTAATTCCCTGTCTCTGTTGCTGCCTCCACAATAGATTAAGAAGGGGGGAGAGTGCGAGAGCAGAGCAAAGACCTGTTGGAAACTCAGCTGAAAGCAACAGGGTTCCATTAATCTCTTAGCTGATCAGTAAAGTAAAAATTATTATACAGCTCTAACACTGTGACTTGAGAGAAAATCCTTCTGTTTCTGTTTTAACTAGTTCTTCTTGTGAGTCGTGAACAGCATGTGCCCAGTGCATGTGCCAGCTGCGCGAGCAAAAGCAGCTTCTGGGTACACAAGGGCTTTTGTTGTTGTTGCAGGTGTTGGGCCTCAGGCACTCAGTAGATCTCCGTCGGGCTTTCTCTTGGGGACCTCTGCTTTAGGCACATGCAGTGCCTGATCTGGGAAGCTCGCCACTTAACGGATTACGGTGCGGTGATCACTCTGGATTAGACTAGGGGCCCATCCAAGGTGATCGTCCACTTGGGGCTCTGCAGTGTCATGCAGCCAGATCTAATTGGAAATCAGCAAGGTTCAGCGCTTCCCTGTTGTGTCAAGACACGTATCTGCGTGCAGGTGTATGAGATGTTGTGAAGAAAAGGAGGGTTTTTTGAAGGAGCGCTCCCCAGCCTCGTTGCTGTGGGCAGCAAGCTGGCCGCTTATGACGGCAGTGAGCAGAGTACGGAGCACTCTTGTCACTCAGCATGTCAGGCAAAACAGCCATTGTGCTGTATAATGGAGGCAATGATAGTAACAGCTTTGCCTTTACAATTAAAACACTTTGGCCTTGCCCCAACCTTCATTTACAATAAGCGTTTTGGTATTTGTCTTGCAGAACATGACTGGAGACGGGGTCGTATTCTACTCACATTTCCTCCTAGCAGGACTTTTGCTCACCCGAATTGCATATCAGTTACTTCCTTGGCCTCGTGCTTTCCTCCAGCCCAGAGCTGGCTGCAGTTCTGGTATAAATGACATGTTAGGGTCATTTGAGGTGAAAGGCACTGTATTACATTTGGCATCTTACTTCTCCTCTGTTGTAAACATTTTTAGCCTTTGAACTAAAATGCATCTTCCTAAAAGGAAGAAATACATAAACATTACCTTCTTGGAAGTGTGCTGTAAAATCCGCACCAAACTGAGGAAAAGTATCAAAGTATGACAAAACCATGCTGACACATGTCCCTTAAAGCACTGAATGATTTAGCAATCAGGACTTGTAGCAGAGATGATAGCTTTTATTAGACCAACAAGATTTTTTCAAAAAAAAATTCTTTACATTTTTTTTGCAAAAATCTTGTTGGTTTAATAAAAGAGATTGTTTCTACTATAGGTCCTGTATCTTTTTTTCTCTAGACCAATACAGCTACAACCTGGCTACCTGAATAATTTAGGCACATGCACAAGTTTCTTTGGGAGAGGGCTATATATCTTAGAGAACAGTGTCATGGGATTTGATGAACACATTATAATGAACATTAATGCTACTCATGATGTAGACAAGCTGGAGATGTTTTAAGGAGCCTTGATTGCTGGGCTTTTGGGACTGCAAGGCAGTCTTTGTTCTCCGACTCCACCCTCCCAATCAAGAGCTATCATGAAATTGTCTTCTCCTCTCCCACAGCTGTCTCAGCTCATTACCCAAACTCCAAAAGGAGCAATAAATGGATGACCTGATAATGCTGGGGATCATGACCTAGCTGTGAAAGGCTGGTTACAGGCTGTGCCTGTGACAGTCATCATCGCTACAGACAGGACTGCTTTTTTTCATAGTGTCAAGTTATAGGACAGGGGGAAGCAGTGTCAGGCCTGAATCTGAAGGATCCGGTCCAGAAATGTAGAGGCAGGAACAAGAAAGACCTAGTGTGACCTAGCAAGGAGCAGCTCCTTGATGGTCTAAACAGAACAGGCAGGGCTCCAAGAACCTTTAATTAAACCAATAGATGCAACTCAAATGCAGGAGCAATTGCATCCACTCTGAAAGCCTCTCTCTTCTTTTAAGCTTATGCATCTGGCAAGAAGCGATGGGATGTCCCCACCTCTCAGGCTGAGCAGCACAGCACTGGAAAGCTGCAGTGGGAGCCACAGTGCCAGTACCACCTGCGCCACCTTCAGGACAGCACCAGGATTTCAGCTCTTCTGCCGCCCCGGCTGGAAGGCCACTGGATTTCTACAGGGTGAGCATCCCAAAAGCTCAGGTGGCTTTGAAAAACCATCTGTCCCTTCCCCCCCGCTCCTCCTCCCCAGGTCCTGAACTGCAAGCGGCGAGGTCGCCTTCCTCAGCAGCGCTAGACTGGGCTCACCACTGCATTCAGCTGAAGTGTATGTACGTGCTTCTGGTGATGGCCCTGTGTAAGGACATGCCTGTGAACTGTCTGCAGCTGGGAGCCAGCCCCAAATTAAGCTCCTAGAGGGGAACATCGTTGCTGGTGGTTCAATCAGTGCAGCTGGAACAAAGTTGTTTTTGCAGATAGCTCTTTACTTTAAAATGAGGCCAAACTCAAATCCTTGTTAGCAGCTCCACTCTGCCCCTGGCACAGGCTGCAAATCCAGAACCAGATTCTGCTTCCAGATTCGCTCGTCCCATGATGTACTAGCTCTGCTGGGGAGAAAGGGGCAGGTGCTGCCCCTTTATTGCAAGCCATGCTCAGGTTTCTGTATCATTTATACCATCTGGTTATAGAAGAGGCTTCAGCATGGTCATGAGCCTGGCTATTTCTGGGAGCCTTTACTAGTGAAGCTTTCTGCTCCAAACAATGGAACAAAATCCACCGATAAGCATGGTAGTGATGACATCAAACCCTAGTGCTTCCCGCCTGGGCTGCAGGTTCCTAGATGTAGCAAAGGGGAGGAAAAAAAGCCCTCAGAAACCTCCTGAAAAGTCCCCACTTGGGCTGCACTCCTAAGCTAAACCTCTGAGATCAGGATGTGTGCTGAGGACTGCCATAGCCCCCAAGTTAAATTACCTTCCAGACACCTGTACAAAACACCCATGCTCAACTAAGTTTCCAGACTCCATTCTACTTATCGGTTAGTCACCCTACAAGTTAAACTAAAAGAGCTGCTTGCTGCTGCCCATGCCCAACCCCATCTGAACAGAGCAAACTCCCAAACTGGAGTAAGAATCGTAGCCCCAGACAGCAACTTTATAGTCTCCTAGCCACCCTTAATTGGCTAATCAGCCCTCTCCCTCTGACCCAGATGGAGCCTTGCAGTCAGCGCTGCCACTACAGCTCCTCCAGTTGCTAGGAAAATCTGCCCAGTGTTACTCTAGAGTTAAAACATGTTAGTCTCCATGGGCAAGATCCTCAAAGGAACTCAGGGCCAGATCCAAAGGAAGGATTAGGTGCCTTAAGTAGAATTTAGGCAGAATATAAATGCTTTCATCTAATGTTATGGCCCTGAAATCCCCTGCACAGCTGCTGCTTCTCCCTGGAGGCATCTAAACTCTGCAAGTGCCTCAGCTTTGAAACTTAAGAGTTGTTCAGACTCTAAAACTCTGCTTTGCACGGACCCAGGCGCACCTCAGTCATGACAAGTGCCTGCTGCCCTTCCTTCCTCCTCCCAGCCTGACCAAGATCCTCAAGCTAAGTGCCCTTCTGTGGAGGGGCTCGGTCCAGGCTTTGGCGTGTATAAGCACCCACTGACAGTATCAGCCTCCTCCCAGCGTGCAGCAGCACAGTGACCTGTGGTGGGCATGTGCCAAGGGTCATCCCCTCTATATCCAGCAGCTCATGTTTATAGGACTCCCCTCGAGGAAGGAGACCCAGGCTCCACTCCCCGATCAAACGTTTTCTATCAAACCCAGCCTCCCATACCCGCTCAGGCAAGTGTGCTAACCACTGGGCTGCAGCACCAGTCTTCCTCGCTCTCTCTTTCTGGCC
>NW_005842094.1:1173608-1208513 GCF_000455745.1 Alligator sinensis | reverse complement strand
GTCAAGCGGGGTGAAGAGTGGGTTATGCCCCAATGATTAGAGCACTTGCCTGGGTCAGGGGACATGCAGTCTGAACTCTCAGGGCGAGGAAAGAACTGAACCTGGGTGTCAGGCATCCTGAGCAAGTGCTGTAACCACTAGGCTCTAGCTGCTCTCAGTATCCATGAGGCCTAGAAACTTGGTTTAAAAACATCTGAAGGCAGGGACTCCCCCTCACCCTGCAACTGCAGAAGCCGGGGCTTTGACCTAAACACCAGTTGTGAGACTCCTGATTTTATCAGGAGTTAACAGAGTTAACAGTTCCTTGGGACTGAGCAAAGAGCTTAACAGCAGCAGTATGCATCACCCATTAATCCCTTTCACAAACCTAGGTCAGGCCTCCCTTTTGCTAGGGAGGGTCACTCTGTTGTCAGCTGGAGGAAGAATATCTCCTGGTTTTTCACTTATGGGCAATTCCTATCCCAGTTGCCTGATTCCTCTGGGACCCTAAAACAGAAACATTGCCTGCTCGTTTGTGAAACCATTTACTTATTTATTTTTAAATGTTGTGTCTCGGGCCAAATCAGTTCCTAAGCCCATCGACAGAGCAGCGCTCAGCTGCTCAGGTCTGTGTGATGTTACCACCAGCAAGTATCCTACCTCCCAGACTCATCATCAGTCTTGGGTTTCAGATACTCCCAAATCCATGGCAGGCATCCTACATGCAAGTCCCAAGCCCAGAGGCCTTGGGGTTCAGATTCCCCTAGTCTCGCTTGCCCCCAGCCAGAAGGCCGTAGGAGCAAGCTATAGGGACAGCCTGAGAGCAATTGCTTATTGCCACAAAGGTAGCTGAGATCCTCCCATTGGGAGGCTATGGTAGACTCTCATAGGGGTGCCCGTCCGCAGTGCAATGGGCACATCTCTTTTCTCCAGCCATGCTTTGGTCACTGGAGGGATGGTGGCAACAGGGCCCTTGATGTCTTGGGGAAGGAAGTGTGCAGTGGCAAAACCCTTTCAGCCTGGGAACAGAAGAGGCAAGCGCCCCACTAGTTTCTTGGTAGAGAGAAGCAAGGTGATGTGTAGCCCCAGCTCTTTATTCAGGACATAAGGACTCTTTCCTTTCCTCTCTGCCCTTAGCTGTGAGGTGCGGCCGGGACCGGAGTTCCTCACCAGATCCTACCTGTTTTACTCCAACCGCCTGTTCAAGGCCTATCAATTCTACTACCGGGACCCATTCTGCCGGGACCCCTCCTACTCCCTGGTCATCAAAGGCAAACTCCGGCTGCGCCAGGCCTCCTGGATCACCCGAGGGGCCACTGAGGCAGATTACCACCTGCACAAAGTGGGCATTGTTTTTCACAGCCAAAGGGCCATGCAAGAGATTGCTGCTCGGGTCAACCAGACCTCAGGAGGAGGCTGCAAGGGATTCCTGCCACCTGGACGGTCCTGGGCTCCGGGGGCCCTCTATGAGCTGCTGAGTGCCAAGACAGAGCGAGATTGCACGGCAGCCCTCGGTTTTGCAATGCATGAACTCAGCCTGGTGCGGGTGGAGAAGCATTACCAGCCCCTGCTCCAGCCTCAGCAGGCAGGCAGCAGGGTAGTGGAGGAGCTGTATTTAGGGGACATTCACACCGAGTGGTCCGAGAGGCTCCATTATCGACCGACGGGGTATCAACGCCCTATGCAGAGCGCTATGGTAAGCACATTGCATCTTCCCAGTTCGTACTAGAAACTCCAGCTCAGCTTCCCCACAGCTCCTTCATTGGAGGAGCATGTCCATCAGCCCCGGGAAGGGTCCCTCAAGATCATAAGCATGCACGCAAAGCAAAGGAAAGAAACAGAGGTGGAGCAGGGAGGGCAGCGAACCTGCCCAGAAAAGGCAAACAGGGTGCCAGGCGTGCTCAGAGGCCTAACCACAAAAGTAAGTGCTTGGTTGTATGTAGATCTGGCACACTTCTGCACCGAGAACTTGGCCCTTGAAAGTACGCAGGTCCAGGCAGCATAGTGAAAAACCATATGGGAACAGCCCTGTATTGGCAGGGGCATGGAGCTAATAGGTTTTCTTTAGCTTCTCTGTTTCCATCAGAAATGCAGACTCAGATCCTGCACCAAGGTTAGTGAAAATATCAAGTCCCACAGCATTACAAGCTCCCTGCACTGCTGTTTGTCTTGTGTCCCTCATTTCAGTTCTTTGTCCTGTCCTTCAGGTTGAAAGAGGAATGAGGAAACAAGCATCGCCCATTAAATCATTATTCCTCAACGTAATGCCATTAGAAGAGGAAATTGCCCTGAATACAATTATGTTATTACGCAGAAATCAAACTTTCACTCTGACATAAATAAAATTAAACAGCAGGCTTAGTTTCTTTTTATTTTTTGCCAGCACGCTGGTTCACTTCCAGAAAAATGTATTTTTATCTAAATCATAACAAATCAATTCCGAAATGTGATTGAGCAGTGAGATGGGGAGAAAAACCTTAGTGAACATTACCAGATGGAACAGAAGTAACCCAAATAAAAGGCTTGCTAGGAAGGGAAGGGAAGGGCTGGGGGTAAGGGAAGCTTCCACCCCCAATACTGCAACTTCAGAGAGAAAAAGAAAGGCATAAAATGACAAACCTCGAAGTAACATGCGTGGATTGGTATGAACTTGTGTTATCTTAGGCCAAAACCATGTCCGTGAGCTAAGCCAGATGATAAACAAAGATTTTTAAAAGTTAATTTAAAACCAAGCCTCAGATGTCGAAATTCACTTTCTGAATATAGTTCTGCAATTAATCAGCTAACAGCTCTCCAAAACTCACCAACACATGATGTCATTACTTGGGGATAATTAGGAGCTGCCAAATATTAGAAATAACTTCATGTGACTGGTTTTGACAACTAAGACTTTTTAGCTTCCCATCTGTAGCGTTAATTTGGCTGGACATTTTTTTTAATGAACTTGCATGCAACATTAGTTTGCGCTCATAGGAGAGTCCTGCAGCCTCACTAGAAGCTATTTTTTAACCTGCTATGGGGGAATACCATCTTTACTCCTTTAAATCTGTATCTGTTTTAAAGTAACCCATTCTCCCAAATTACCTTCCATTATCAAAGAATTTCCTGTCTACAGAGAATATAGATTTGCCAACTTCTGGGATTATTTATCCATAATGTACTATATACTGTCAACACTCATTAACATGACAGTAGCAGTAAAGCAAGCTGAAAATGACTAAATTGCAGCAGACTCCAATCAACTTGCCTGTAAATTACCCACCCTCCTGTTAACTACCAAGTTATTTAACCTTGTTCCATACAAACAGTTCAGTAAAGACTAGCTGGCATTTCAGAAATGATCAAATGTTATGACACTGGTTATTTGAAAAAGATCAGTCACTATATACTATAATATTTTTTCCACAAAATCCATAGAAAATAGGTTTCAGCACTGCACCAGCAGCTCTTAGAGAATTAGAATTAGACATAAGGGCAGGTTTGTCTTGGAGGCTTGGAAAGACTCGGATCGCAGGGGGCCCCTTCAAAATCAAGCGTGGCTGGGTCTGCGTTCTTTGGTAGGAGCTTTTCTTTAGGGCCTCCTATACGCTAATCTGCAGCTCTGTTTCTTTCCACATGCATCTTGGCCCATCTTCTACTCCTGAAACATGCATGCACATACGTCTCCAAAGACAGAATCCAGCTTATTCCGCCTTGTGTCCCCTTGAATAACTGTGGTTTGGGGGTGCTTCCCTGCAGCTCACTGAACTATATAGACCTATTTGCTGCTCATTCTTCCCTGGTGCAATGCTGTGGACCTCTATGGAGTTGCCCCAGGGATGGGGGACTTTGGTCCATTGCTGTTTGAATATTTGGGCTGGGTTTTGCATTTCATTTCCTTGCATTATCTTTCATTTGTCCAACAGCATCACGTGCATCCTTGCCCTGCTTGTGGGATCATATACCGGTCTGACGAGCACCGACCGCCTGTCCTGCCTGCCAGAGCCGAGCTGCCGGTGCAGTTGAGCGGCAGATGGGTGAGCACTCAGTGCGAGGTCCGGCCAGCGGTGCTTTTTCTTACCAGGTACTTCATATTCCACGGCAGCAATCGTAGCTGGGAAGGCTATTACTATCACTACTCCGACCCACTCTGCAGACAGCCGACCTTCACCATCTACGCATCTGGACATTACACCAAGGGCATCCCGTCTGCCAAAGTGAGAGGTGGCACCGATCTAGCCTTTAAAGTGACCCATGCTCGGGTTACACCCATGGATCAGGTCACAGTGACTATGCTAAACTCCTCTGCACCGGGAAGCTGCGGAGAGGCTGGTTCTTGGAGCGCTGGGCTGGAACAGGATATAACACCCACGAACGGATGTTTGACTCTGGGCATCAAGCTGCCTCACGTGGAGTACGAGCTTTTTAAAACAGAGCAGGATGTGAAAGATCGCAGCCTGTTGTTTATTGGTGAAAGGCCCACAGATGGGTCCAGTCCGGACAGACCTGACAAGCGGCCCACTTCTTACCAGGCACCTCTCATCCAGTGTGCAGGGGCCTCAGGGACTTTTGCTAGATACATCAGTCCAAACTACGTGGGGAAAGAGGAGACTAACCAAAGCAAAGTGCTAAAACCTCTGCCTGTGGCCTTGGTATTGTTTATAGCACTGCAGTTTGTAACATGGGACTAGGTGGTTCCAGCTGTCTAGTCGTGTGCAGCACATAATGCAGACCGCTTTGGTGCTAAGACAATTTTATATCCTCTTCAGATAAGCACATCGGGAATCAGCTTTGCTTAGATTTGTACACATTTAAAATACGGACAAAGCCAGGGAGTTTCCCCATGTAACGTGCCTTACTACGTATTCTGCCTCCTGTGCACACGTTGCCTTATCTACCCACTTCTGGTCCACACTTAATGTGGCAACATGGAGGCATTGCAAATTGTGTCAAGTCATTTAGCAATATAAAGAATACAGGTTATATAAATTAGAATTGCCATCACTGCTTGTAGCTTTCAGCATTTGCTAGGATATAACCGAGAGCTGTGTTCAGACCAGATGTCCAAAAGCTGGCTGGTCAGTCTCCTTGAAGCTAAGTAGTATTTTTACCCTCACTTGCTGTTCCTAGAAGCTCAAATACCCAGCTTCAGCAAGAGCCCTGGGCCGCTGGTAGCAAACCATGCCTATCCCACTTTATATATGCACATACACCTATGCCAGAAGAGATGGGATGTAGTGACGCATAAGAATTCAGAGCGGGTTGCTTTCTGCTCACGTGTACATGGAAAGCGTTCCACTCCGAGTGCTGCCTGACAGCCTCCATCGAGTGCTCTCACAGAGGGAAGGGCTCTGGTAACAAACTGAGGCCATCCCTGCAGTCCTCAGGCACACAGATAGTTTTTCCAACCACTCATTCCCAGGCTCTGGGCTACAAGGATTCCAGTTCACTTCTGTTTATAAGCTAACAACAGTTCAGAGAGTGGTGATCCCACATCCCTTTCTGCTCCTACTTTTGCTAAGTCACTTTATGCCAACTAGGCCAGGTTTGGGGTCACACCGATCCCACGTGTCATATTGTTGCCTTGTCTAATAGTCTGCAACATGGCCAGCCCATTTATGACTCTCTCATCCTGTACTATGCAAACCCCAGCCTACATGCACAAGCAAACTTACAGCCATCATCTCCTTGGGCCACCTGTTTTTACACCCCTCACTTTAGCAAAACCCCTATAGCTTACTGGCCCAACCCTTAATGAGAGCCTTCAGTCTGAATCACAAAAATGACATTTCCACCTATGTGCAAGTCTAAGGGTGCTTTATAAAGCTGACACAAGCATGAGGGAGAGTTTTATAATCGGAAAGCATCATCGGGTCCTGGCTGTTTACCAGCTGCCAAGTGAATGAGGCATGGAATTATATTCCCTATCCTACTGCAGCAAAGAGGCATTTAGCTAACTTGGAGAAGACACCACATGATAGCTAAATCCTCTCTCACAAAGGATCTTTTTTAAATCTGCTAGGCAACATCTACATTTTTAATGCTGTATTTACAAAAACTGCATCTTGTACTTTAGGTAATTTATGGGTTTTATAATGTATAAATACTTGGGTGGGGGGGCGGCTTTGTACGTTAACAATTGATCCAAATGAGATGCCTTAACAGTTTGTATGATTGTGGTTTAAAGGCTATCATGTTCCTGTCACAGAAAAAATATAACCTTGTACATAAACACCTGTACATCTTCCCAAGCTTGTTTTTTTAAAGGTTGTTGTGTAGTTTTTAAAAGGTTGTCGTGTAGTGTTGTCTGCTGTAACGGAAGTCTCCAAGGACAAACTCACATGTTTAAAGAGGAACTGGACCAGCCATAATGCAATGACTATAAATTTATTAGATTTTGTTTCTCTTGCATGCACAGGAAATTTTACATTCTGCCCAGCCACACTGGCATATCAAAGTAGAAAGTCATTTCATACTCGCTCTCCTTCCCCCAAGATGTCTGGATGCTCTTTTCTTGCTGGGGTTTGAGGATTAGAATTGTTAAGCCAGTCTCACCTTCTTTTGAACAGGATTGTAAAATTGGGTGAACCGAGTGGTAAGTCCTGGAACGGTGTAGCTGAAAGTCAGCTGTGCCATATCCCCGTCCAAGCATTCACTGTTCAGCGCCTTCAACAGATCAGTGTCCCCCCAGAGCAGGCTGGCCCACCAATGCACCTGTGACTTAGGCTGCTGCCATTTGAATTCACCAAACCTCCACTTCCCCTTCAACATCCAGGGGGTCCCTTGGTGGTCTTCATTCTAAAACAGCAGACCAAGCCTGAGGATGTTTCCTTGAAAACTTGACGAACATCTAATCTGAGCTGGTAAAGGAAGTTCTGAATTTTAGCTCAAAGAGAGGGGTTTTATGCAAATACCTTATGCAAATACCACATCACTTGCACTCTCAATCAACATTTTTGTCAGATTTGATGCTACGCTGGAGGGCATGGTGTAGAAACCTGGTCAGTCAGAACATCTGAGGTCCTCTTTGGCATGGCGACAAGACTAATTACATAACAGCTCTACAAAGTACTCATCACGACCATCTCCACCATTTTTCCCACTGGTTTTATATTCCCAGTACTTTATGTTGAATGGCTAACTTCACTGAACCAATGCGTCCAAGTTGGCTTTTAGCACAGGTGTGATGGGGAAATCAGTTTTTCTGGCCTTTTGCAAGAATTCCCAGTTTTAATTCACTGGTTTTTAGTCTTATTTTTCCCTCCCCTATTTTGCTCAGAGCTGGCCTTGGCTTTGCCCTCTTGCTGCCCCACGTGTATATGATGGTAACTGATGTCGTCCTCCGCCCACTGAAAACGATGAGGCTGAGATTTGGGGAATTGCACAACAGAAGGCAAACCCAGGGGACTGGAGCCAGTGGCCCAGCAGGCTCCTTCCAGCGCTGTGTTCCTATGAATCCCCAGGCAACCACCCACTTCCAGCCCAGTGATGACTTTATCTTTACAACAAGGCTCAAAATAGAATCCCCTCAGCCGGGCACACTACCTTTAGTGTCTGAAGTAGCCAGAGCTCATGGAAAACCACAATGGGGACTGGTTCCTTTAATCCAAACAGAAGTAGCTGGTTTCTGGCTCTCCCAGGTTTGCTCATAGTTTGCCTCAGCTTTGTCCTCCTGGAGCAATCACCTATTGCAGGCCATGTTTGGTAGGGAGAGAGGAGGATGTCTGAGGCATATTGCAGGCCATGTTTGGTAGGGAGAGAGGAACATGTCTGAGGCCCCCATCCATAGGTAGGCAGGGAGGTACTGGCTAAACATGCCTGGAAAATTCCTACGTGAATGTTAACGCTTCATGTCTCAAGATGCTTTGTGCATCCCAGCTCTCCGTTAAACAAGGCCACAATGCATTTTTCTTTTTATTCCACATGCAGCCTTTGCTTTCTGCATTAACGGGTTCACACGGAGTCTTTTGTGCCTTCTCCAGCAGCTATTTATAAAAGCTGCCTTTGCAAATCCCTGTGCTTCCAGCAGTGGATGTAAACAGTCATTCTGGGCTGAAACTTGCCGGACAAGTCCTTAATCCAGGATCTATTTTCTTCCTTGCCTCTTCAATTAAAAATAACGACTTGTCTCTGTCAATTGGCTATTTACAACTTCTGTTTTTAACTTGCTTGGTAAAGCATTGTGCATTCTTGGGGTTCCCACGTGTTTCTCAAATTAAAACCAACCACAAACGTGTTACAGTAAACAAGCCTGAGCACTTCCAGATCGATTTGCATTGCCGAGAAAAGCTGCGACCATGTGCGCGGAGTCTTGGTGTTCTGTTTGTAAGAAATGTTACACTACCCGTGGTCAGAGCGCACGTTACTGCCCTTTAATACCGAAGCAATGGATACAAAGGTTTACGCAGCTTCGTAACATAGAGCCAGTCAAAGGAATGAAGCTATAACACAGGCTGTCTCTCTTATTAGGGCCAGACAGAGCAGGACCACGCACCTGAGTCTTCCATGTCCTTAGTGAGGTTCCGAATTATTGGCAGGTTTCTCTATGGTTTACACCAGACATCCCATCCCATCCCAGACCTGGGACACACTATTGTGTCTGTACCTTGAGCTGGTCACATCCTTGTGCTCTGCCTCAAGTTTCCCTGTCTGTACAACGGGGACAATGAAAATGACCTCTGCCAAGTGCTCTGGAATAACCAAGCACTTACTGTTATTACTAGCTCCTGGCAGAAGTTTAGTTTAAACTGATACATGCCTATGCAGTTTTGGCTTTGAGAAATCAGCACTTCTAACAAAGATAGTCTCTATCAGAAACCAGATCTTTCATAGGAAAAAAAAAAATACAACACAAAACCTGCTAGCAGTTATGATGCTGGACTTGGGTTCACATTCCTAATGCCATCACAGACCTAATGAACAATCTGATCTCGATAGATACCTCTTGGACACCACTGCAGTGCAAACCGTGCAGGTGGGCATGTCCGTGCACAGATGCACAAGTATAATAGAAAACTTGACTGGTTAATGTTGGATTTCAAAACTACAATTTATCCAGTAGTCTTCAGCAGGCAGGCAGGAAGAGAGAGAGACAACCAGGTAAGTGCCAAATGCACCCAAATGCTGAATAGGCTGGTGGGGAGGAGTCTCCAAATGCAGTGAATGGGTGGGGAACAGCTGCTATTTTGTACACACCTCTCCTAGCCCTCTGCATTCCTTACACAACAAGAAGTTCATTACAGATTTCCAGGAAAGGAGCCACCTTTATTCTTTGTCCTATACAGCCTCAAGTGCCCTGAAGGGTCTTGGATTATAACACCCTTGATTAGAATAATGCCTCTGAAGAAACAGGACAAGGCAGAGGCCTCTTGAGCTGCAGAGCTGATCACTAAGAAGTTTCTTCCAGGTCTGCAGTCCCAGGGCAGGTGTGAAACTATTCCTTCTCTGCCATACTTACAAATCCCTCCCACCCAAAGGTCATTAATGGTAGCAAAAAATATCAAAGATCCTCAACATGTCTCATTAAGACTCCATTTTCAGTTGTTTGTAAGTTGGCTAAACTTTAGCTTGATTGAATTTTCACATATCACGCGTCTGCCTCTATTGGGCAGATGGCTTAATTTCGGGGGTGAAATTTCAGCGAAAACAATTCAGTTGTTTCCAAGAACGAGGCTACAGGAAAAACCAAATCACTTGCCCCGGTTCAATAGATCTGGGGAGCCTTTTCAAGGAACTGCTCTACTGTTTGGTTTGAGAGGGTGGCCTGCGTCTTTTGCCAGCCTCATAAGAATTCACCCAAATTCGATCGATTTACAAACCTTTGGGGAAACAAAATAACCAGCATGCACTGGCTTAGTAGAAGCTCCTAGAAGTTTAGCAGTTTTGGTTCCTAAGGTTTCATCCTTCCTGAATGCGACTAGGCCTCATCTCTACTGGTGTTGTCATCTGACAACCGAGCATGCTCCAGCCCTGGGCTATGGGGCCAGGTTAGAGGATGGGAGGAGAAAAGTCAAAAAGATTTTACTTGAGATTGTTGATCTAAGCTAGGATACAGCTGGACACAAGAGCTGGCAGCAGGGATGTGGTCTTTACTGTGTTCCCAGTTACCCTACAGCTGGCACCCAGATGGCACAGAGGAGAGGAAGGGGGAAGCCCTCACTTGAGTGCTGACAATGTGAAGGCCACAGGGAGGGAAAGGAGTAGGCTGGGAGAGTGAATCTAGTGAGGCTGGGGGCCTGACAGGAAGACAGGATTGGGCTTGGTGTGGGAGACTTGACTAGGTGGAAATGTTGACTGCGACTAGGAACCAGACATGGATCTGACCCAGAGCCAGAGTCCCAGAGATACAGCATCATGTGGGATGCAGAGTCAAAAAAGTGGCAGGTGAGGAGAGAAGAGCTCAGGGAGAAAAGCAGCTTAGCAGGCAGTGCGGGGAAGAGACAGATAAGACAAGGAGCTGGAAGGGCAAGAAAATGCAGACAAGTTCTGCTGGGGCAGGGACCAGAACTAGGATGTGAAGGCTGAAGAACAGGACAAGGCATGGGAATGAGACATGAGTGGGAAAGGGACAGGACAGAAGAGTCTGGGCCTGGTGGTGCACACTGCCTTACAGAGCCTGGCACCGAACAAATATCCTCAAATCTCACCCCTACCCCGCCTGTGAAACCCACTGGCCAAAATAGCTCCCAAATGCTGTTCAAGCAGAGGACGATTGCTGACGACAGCACTGCCATCAATTTTACTTACTCCTGGATCGATTTAGAGGTTTCACTTGCCTTTAAATAAATAAATAAATAAATAAATAAATAAAATCCTAGACACCAGAGACACAGGACTACATTAAAAACAAAACACAATGTTGCAAAGACGAGCACTTGCAAGCCAGAAGGTGCCAAGAATCTGGTCGTACCAGCAACTATAATTCAGCCTCTTTGTACATGATTGATACCGTGTCTCTAGATCATGTAATTAAAGAGTGCATCACAAGCCAGATGCACAAAGGGGCGGCATTAAATGTAGGCATTGCGTGTGTAATTATATAATAGGAACTCTGCCAGCCCGCATGGGAGTTTTAGGAAGCCTTTCTAGCCCTCCTGTGGGTTTCTTCACAGAAGAGGAAGCTCTGGGTTCAGGATTAGAAGAATCAGAGCACAGCCCTCATTTCTGAAAAGAAGGAAGCATGTCATGTGGACTGTTTCTTGGGCCCTTGCAGCTAGTTTTGAAGAGTGAAAGTTTGAGGAGTATAAGGCTCCTCAAGAAGCAAGAGTTCAAATTCTGGTCTTTTATGCATTAAGTTAAAATGTGAACAGAGATGCCAGATGCACAATATCAGGTGCCGTTATATGGTTTTAATGCATTTTTCCAAAAAAAAAAAAAAAAAAAAAAAAAATCAGTCATTTAATCACACCCTTTATTCCCCTCTCTGGAAAAAAGAAAAAAACCAAAACAAAACAGTATGGCTCACAAAGGATCATGTGATATAGTATCAAAAGCACAATTTGTTTGAGTGAAACAGCAGCCTGTTTCATTTGTATTTATGAGCTGGGTATTATAGTTGATAAGTCTCTCCCAAAACAGAGACTTTACTGTAAACTTGGGTCTGGACTGAAATGCATCTCTTGCTTCTCCTGACTTTTCAAATCCACAGGCAGGTTATTAAGGAAGTGAGGTCTATGGCAAGTAATAGAGTTTATATGAGAACAATTATTTCTGTAAGTATAAAAAGGGTGTTTGCAACAATGCTGAAGTTTTTTATCATACCTACTGTACAACAGATTCCTGGATGGCTGTTATTTATTGAGTTAGGGGGGGAACCCCCCACAAAGAACCCCTTCCTCCCCCCACAAAAACCCTTCAGCTTCAATACATGGTGGGGGAGGGAGGCAGGGGAGGAAGGGGAAGGAAGTCGGCCTATTCATAAAACACCAATTTTATGGTGAAGCTGCTTTGAGCGGCTGAAGCACACAATTACTTTGTTCTTTAAAGCTAATCAAAACAAGTCAATAATGGTACAGTGAACAGTGTCACTTCTGCATCAACATCCATTAGACAAAGTGATTAAATATACATCAGGCTGTTGGTATAGTATAAAGTAATCTTAATTGGGCAGAGTCAAAGGATCAGCCTGCCCTGCTTTAACAATAAATCCTTCTATTTATCTAGCAGCAGCCCCGTATTATTCATGCTGCCATTATGTTCCACTGGCATCTTTTAATTGAGTCAATCTCTAGCAGGGCTAGGTTGTGAACTATGCAAGCACTTGTAGCATGTTGTGCAATAGTTGCTTCTTTTTCCAGCAGTGCCAAGCTGTGGGTTTAGATTAACATTTTTTAATGAGTGAATTCCATTTTTAGCAAACTGTTTCTAATTATGTTGTACAATAAACCCCAACTGCTTCCAAATGCAGTGCTAGACTCAGCTCATCTCTTGCACAAATTATACTGGGGCTTTTCTCTTCATAATAGTATTTCTGAAACCAAAATAAAGAGCTTATATGTTTAAAAGGGCCTTTCAATTCTCCCTTCACCCCTCCAAAATTTAAGGAGCTGCTATAATCTGTTTTCTCCAGCTCACACTGGGATGCCTCTCTTACGGTGCATGATCCAGCATGCTTATGCAAAATGCAAATTTTGACTTAAAATTTTGGTTATTTGTACTTTCCATCCGCAGCTACCACAGTTTAAATACTGAAGAACATGTTGTCTGCATAAAATTCTGGTAATCTATTCCAGTGTTTTAAAGTCAGGATGCTCACCGACTTGCACACACGGATGAGCCTTATTTGTACCAGAGCTGCATGTGCAAATTACTTTCGCTTTGCCAGTTTGTACACACACTTGTGCACTCTTTAGCTGAACCTCCCCATGTGCCCACACCCTGAATTCTTGGAATAATGTCTCAATTCATGTTACCCTAAAAGATCAACATGATTTAATCACTAGTCCTCTCCCAGAGAGTCTGCAAGAGGATTTCAGGCAGGGATACAAACTAAAATTGAAAGAAGGGATCCCTAGCCTTCCACACAGGTGCTGGGAAAGTGCCACAGATGTGAAGTTCAGAACGTGAGCTTCACTTGCCCCCAAAACTAGAGGGTCTATACACTTTGGCCAGTAGATTTCAGCCTGTGTTCTACTGGCAGCACGTTAGTAATATTCCAGGTAAGGGCTCTTCTTATCAAAGCATCTTGTTCGCTAGTTCATGCTTTTAGAACAATTGTCCTCACACGTCCTGTATCCAAGTATCAGTCTGTTCTCAGATGTTTCAGGCCATTATCTGGAGAATAAATTCCAAATTGGAGGCCTCGCTCACACAGGCAGTTGCTACGGTTGAGTGCAGAAATCAAATAATTGACAATGCAAATGGTAACGTCCCAATTTGAAAATGTGGACTTACATGAACAGAGAAGGCCCTTTTCCTACCCTATTTATAGCTGTTGCTACATGTTAAATTGCCTTTCACATAAGTTTTAAGGTGTGTTTGCCAAGGAAAAACACAAAGGGAAAAGATTCCAGGTGTACAGAAGTGGCTTTTTTCCTGGCCCTTACTAAATTCAGTATAAAGACTTCTTTGGGTGAGAGGCACTCAAAAAGTGCTTTTTAAAATAAATTAGTAAAATGGTAGTGACATGGATGCATCATTTAAGCAGCTGTTTACTCATGGCTGGGTGCTGGTCCAGGGGTGAGAAGTTTGTTTACTCATGGCTGGGTGCTGGTCCAGGGGGGAGAAGGGATACATACATATCATGAAGGCCACTTACAAACTCCATGCTTAGTACTGGGCTTCCAAAGAACATGTGGTGCATTAATGTGAGACCGATTCTCTTTCTAAAGGCATTTGATCCAAGTGATAGCATCAATTACAGGAGAACTCCAGGCAGACAGCTTATGGATACATTTCCTCAGTGGAACATGTCTTGTGTGTTACAGAACCCCTGGTGGGCTGACACCATGAGCTTTTGGTCTCAGCAGCTGGAAGACTGTTTCTGAGAACCTGTTGGTTACCAGACAGTTCTGGCTTGTTGCGGCTGCTGGCAGAAGTACCTATGAGCAACCTCGGAGTTCAATAAAAAGTTCCAGCTTTAATTAATGGCGCTGTAAATTAATCTGAGGAGCTTTATTTTCTGATACTGTAGCTCAGCCCTGACTATGGAGCATATTTGTACAAGTCACAGACATTATTAACATACCTGGGGAGCTTATAAAATATAAAAGTAGCTAACCACTTAAGGGTAACGGACTGTATTAAGATGCA
Organism: Alligator sinensis; assembly: GCF_000455745.1. Classification (NCBI taxonomy): domain Eukaryota; kingdom Metazoa; phylum Chordata; order Crocodylia; family Alligatoridae; genus Alligator; species Alligator sinensis. The sequence continues at coordinate 1,194,305 of NW_005842094.1, read as the reverse complement.
TTTGTACAGTGACTAGCAAAATGCAGTGGCATGTCTTCTGGGTCCCCAGGCATTACTATTATACAAATGAACTACTAGAAACAACTTTGCTCATAAATTACTTAACATGTTCTAAAGATCACTGTGAGGCACAACCATTAAAAGCAAGCTGTGGATTCAACATGCTTGTGGCTTTCCTTTAAAGTTGTCCACAGCAGTAAAATCAATTTTGATGGATGATAATTTATGTGACAGTTGCTCAGGACATCAGCAAAAACCATCCCCACAAACAAAACCAGCATTCATGCTTGTTCTCCCTGCAATGCTGGCCTGTTTAAAATTTCACTCATGAAGCTGGGTCTGATGGTGAACAAGACAGCCAGAGCATTCCAGAAAGGAGCACAAGCAACAGAGAATCCAGCTGCTGAGAACCTACATTTAGCAGGTCAGATAGTGATCCCACCCACTCGGAACATTTGACAATTCAAATCTCCTTACTCAAGGTTTTTCCACATATGCTGCTCAAAACCATTTGTCTGCTACTATTTACCACTTCTCTTTGAAAGAGAAGTTTTGGTATGCTTCCTGTATTGATCATTTTGGCTGACAGAAGATGGAAAGCTTCAGAAGGCTTCCATTTGCTGCACGTACCGTACGGAAGAAAAAAGGCACAGCTCTTAGATGCTTGCAGCACCCCATCTCATCTCACAGCTACTCTTCTTTCACTTGATTTCTTCTACAAGTACTATTTCCAGCGTTTCTACTAGCTGCTAAAAAGTTGCTTTTCCTCTGCTCTGGGGGGATGGCCTATCTTTAAATCCTTTGTCAGTTGTTTTGGCCATGTTTTCTCCACAGCCATGCATATTAATTAAAACTTGACTAGCAAGAGTAGCACTGCTAAATTCTGCTCATCTGCACTTGTAGGAGAGGCAGCTATTTTTGATGGGCAAGTTAAAAGCCACCTTTAAAAGGCTTTTTTCATTTTGTCAAGGGGACAAATAGATCACATTGATACATTTCTGCTGTAAATACACAGCATTTCAGGAACACCAAAAAAGAGACAAAAAGCCATAAAAAGATCATACTTCCAGATTACAGGATGTTATAGCACACTTCAAACCTGCTGCATTTACAGCACTGGAATGTTAATCTGATGGCTTCTGAAATTGGAATACAGGGAACATGTACGTGCTCAAAATAGAAAGTTCATCTAATGGAGCTTTACCCTGTTCCCATTCAGTAAATAGACATGCTTGGTAATTAGAACGTATTTAAAAATGTAGGTGTACCTTTACTCTCACTTTGGGGAAAAAAAAAAAATCATGCCTATGTAATATTGCAGCCACACAAAATGAAAAACTGCAAGCGTCATCATGGGCACAAACTGTGTTATTCTGAACATAGTTTCCATCCGCCTGATTTTAGCCTGTCAGCCAGTCTTGACAAAAGTTGGAAAGTATGGAACAAACTTACAATATTGCCAGCAATTACTTGATTCCAGAAGCAAGTTTTAGGGTAGTGGCTACAGGCTTTTTCTTTTTAAAAAGGAGTGAATGTGACAAAAGTAACAAAAAAGAAACTTTAATTTGGGGGCTTTATTTAATTTTTGTTTTTTTAAGATGCTACATAGTCAAACAGGATTGGTCATTTTACGGCATAGAACTAGTTTACTACTAATAATTTTTTTCCCTAGATAGACTTATTTACATACAAAAACAAGATTTCCTGACCACTGTTTCCCCAATGTTTAGATGATCAAAACTCTGACAATTATGTAGTGCCCAAAACATCAGGAGGCAGAAGGATCCTGCATCACTACAGCAGCAACATTTTAGTTCTATCCATTGACTTTAGAACAGGTGCCTTTTTATACCATAGTATTAGTCAATTTTGTGACAATAAGGAAACATGAGATGAAATACATTAAATAAGTTAAATATGCATTAAACATCTCTGAATAACATTTTAATTCAACTAAATGAACCCACAGCAATGTAGCTTGGTCCTGTTAAGAGAACAAGGAATTGACCTTTATTCCAAATGAGTGTCATACCAGTCAATAGATGCCTCTTAATGATGCCTAGCACATTCAGTGCTGCCACATACAATTCTTTTCAGCTTCTCACTATTCATTTAAGTGCCAAGAAATTGGGAACTTGCACAGATTTGAAGACACTGACAAAAACTGTTAAATTTATGAGCAGAACAGTGGATTAACGTATTTTACAGAAGTTATCAACACCTCCTACCTAACCCAGCGCCACACCTCCAGAAAGGCCAGCTCTAGCAGTGGAAGAAAAGGGGTTTTTCTTTGTTTAAAAAAAAAAAGAGGTAATCCAGCATCATGTACCAAGGGCTAAGAATGTTTAAAATGACATTTACAATATTTCATTGTAGTGTTAAATCATGATTTTTCCCTCCTCATAAGAACGTTCTGCAACTCACTCATTGTACATTTTAAACTTTCTAGATTGTTATGTTATATTTGTGCAGGGGTAAATTTAAAAAGGCAAGACCTGTGAGATGTCATACATTAATTTTTTTTTAAACATTGTTATGAATAATTTTAATCCAATGATATGGCAGAACCATCAAACCAATGTACAATCCTCAGCATGCAGCCTCTACAAGGCTATTTTTCCTAAAATTGCACCAAGGATAAAGAACAAAACAATCAGAGCAAGTAGTCTAGTGCTCAGCCCTTCCTCCTTGACAGTAGTAATGGCAGAAGCTGGGTTGTTCGTCTGGGAGGTCTTCCTCATCCGCAGCCCATCTTCTTCCTACAGGAAGGAACCCTAATTATTTGACTCTGAACAACAGAAAAATAGTATATTGACCTCCACCTCCCCTAATCCCACCTCAAGAATTTAATGAGTCATTAGCAATGTAACACTTGGGTGAATGTATGGATAATCTAGTAAATCTGTTTGACTCAATCCTCCTTTGAAGAAACACATATGCCTTTGATGTAGGAATATGACGACTCCTCACCTCTTGTATTCTCACTAGGAAATTTGAAAAGGGGAATAAAGACTACAATTGACTCCAGAAACATCCCACATATACATGGGGCATGGGACAGCAACCTGAAGGGCCCAAGTTTCAATACCATGCATCCTGAATAGCTGTACAAATAGGCACACTAATCAAAAATAAGATAACAAGATTTCCCAGATACTGAACTAAAATAACTACTCTCTTTTTTGTAGGACACCAACATAAATATGTCATTAATGCTGGTGGGAATCACAGGAGTGCTGCCCTTCCCTTTGCATCCTGGTGGTGCTCTCCATTACTAAAGTAACAATTAGGTTGGAGATTGACGCACCTTCTATACTCCAGCTACTACAGGAGGCACTATCATTTCACTTCCTGACCTAGTTGTGCAGCACTGCTCTGTTGTTAAAAATAGCTGCTTCTTCCCAAACAGGGGTGGGCTGAACTTGGGGGATGCATCTCTGTAGCCCGTACCTTTTAGGTTCCTGGACAATGGGTGTTAAGCACAGTACTGTTCCCTGAATTAAAAGATGCCAAACCATAAGAGACTGACTGCAGCAATGAAAAACTCAAGTTCAGGCAAATAATCAAAATAATCCTCAAAACCACATTAAATTTTGCTGGGTTGACTAATAAAAGTTAAAGCTTCAAAACATTGCTGGAAGAGTTGGACACACTCCTTCAACCTGTTCTTTTCGCATGTTCTTATCATTTTGGCAGAAACATAGGGGGCTCTAGAGTTGACCAGTGGTGCTCAACCTTTTAGCCCCAAGCACCAGGCTGCACCTATCCCCTGCTCACTCAATCTACTGTGAAGGGCAATCCATGGCGCTTCCCAAAGACTGGAGGACAAGACACCAGGGGCTGGATCTGACTTGTGGGTTGGGGTTTGAGCACCCCTGGTACATTTGTAGAGAATTTATCATCAGAAATACTTTGTACTACTCAAATATTTGCAAAAATGAAACTGCTAGATACTTAATACTTTAATAGTGCACTGTCCTAATTCAAATGTTCATAGGTAATTATTGCATTCCAGATTCTCAGATGAGTTAGGCACCTAATTTGTACACAATGTGTATAAGGCAGGTCTTAAATGAAGAGTGCTCTTGGAACAGCATTTAAGATAAATTGATTTTTTTAAATTCATATGGCATTTTAAAACAGCCAACTTGAGATGTTGACAAACCAAGAGGTATGAGTTTAAGCCAGCATCCGGCTTACTTCAGTGGCCATAAACAACAAAAAGTGTTTTTAAAAGAAAGATTTCCTTTCCTTGAGCCAGTGTTAAAGCAGACTGAGGCTAGAAACAGACGTTGCCAAATAAAGCAGATCAGCTGTGCTGAGATGGGTGCTGGCACAGCTGATGCACTTCACCAAGCAAAACATGTTGCCCATTGTCCTACATCAACAGCTGGGACAATGGGCAACATGTTCTCCCAGGGCTTGAGGGGCCTGGTCCTGCAGAGGAATTCCGTCCCGGGAATTCCCGAGCAGGGTTGGGCCCCTCAAGCCCTGGGAGTACCTGCCCAGCTTTCCCTGCTTACCCAGACATGTTCCTGGAGATCCCATCTAGCTAAATGGAGAAAGCCAGGCAGGCTCTCCCAAGGCTTCAGGGGCTCGATCCAGTGCAACAATTCCTAGGGTGTGCAGGATTGGGCCCCTCAAACCCCTGCCCAGAGTGGCTGGAGAGCATGCTCCTCCGCCAAAGCAAATAGATGTCTACAGCAATAAGCAACACAAATTACTACCTTCCATTACAGCCATGAAATTGGGCATTTGTAGTGCAAAGATATGGAATATATTTTTATGGTGGCACAAAAGTAAGGAAAGACTATTGATTTCCACCCTGAATAAATCTTTCACAGTAGCTAGGGTCAGGAGGAACCTGAACAAATCATCTAGCCTGACCTACTACCACAGGCAGGAATGAATGCTGGGTTCACAAGACCCCGGACAGGTGATCATCCAACCTCCTCTTGAATTTGCCCAAGGTAGGGGCGAGGACCACTTCCCTGGGAAGCTGGTTCCAGATTTTAGCCACCCTAGCTGTAAAATATTGCCTTCTGATCTCTAACCTAAACCTATTCTCCATCAACTTATTACCGTTGTTCCTTGTCACCCCAGGTGGTGCTGGGGAGAAAAGGGCTCTGCCTATTTGCTGTCGATCTCCCCTGTTGAGTTTGTAGGCAGCCACCAGGTCCCCCCTCAGCCTCCTCTTGCTGAGGCTGAACAGGTTCAGGTCCCTCAGTCTCTCCTTGTAGGGCCTGTCATGCTACTTCTGTTTGGGTGTGCCCCAATTTACTATTTTTTAGCCATGTGACTAATCTCAAGACCCTGACACTTAAAAATTGCTCTGAAAAAGAACAAGTCGCAGTGACTACTGAGCATTTGTGCTGCTCTGCCGGGCAAACTAAAATGCAGCTTCTTAAAAGTGCACCAATAGCTCTTTTGGGTATCATGGTTGAACATTCTAAAATGCTCAGGGTTAACTTAATTCTGCTCCTGCTACGAGTCAATGTTAGAACTCCCACAGCTTTAAATGGAAACAAAAAGCTTAGACCAAACTGATTACTTCGGGAAATGTCAAATTAACATAATCCAAGAAAATGCATAAATGTTGGAACCCGTATCTCATTTTATCTGGCTAAATACTTCACACTGTAAAGAGGCACTGATTTAAGCATGTGGTATTTAAAAAAAAAAAAAAAAAAAGTCTGCAGATACAAATTTGTTCTTTTTTGGTGCCTTGCCAACACTAAAATGCCAGGGCCCAAACCCACCACATCCACCCTGCAGAGTGCACTTCAAACGTCAAAAGCAAAATCTTTACCTTAAACTGTTTATTCTCCTCCCGTAACCTCTGAACTTCTACTTGAAGCCTCTTATAGTCTTCCTTTACTTTCTTAACTTCAGAGTCATCCAAGGAAGAACTTATTGATTTAGACATTACAGAGGATTCTGTCTTTGCTGCAGTTGTAGATACAATTTTATTTATTTCTACATCATGCTGTTTAAGAGAAAAACATTGATTTTAGAGTGGTTATTAAGAGATCTCCCCTCCCCCAAATGATGCCTATAATTAAAACATGTCATTTTATGCTGCAGCCCCTGCTTCACTTCCTGATTTACAGTTAAGCCAGGAGCAATGAATTGCAGAGCAAACAGGACTGTTAGCCCCAGATGCTCCCTCTGGGGAAACGAACAGCCCTGCCCATCTTCTCACAATGAGGGCTGGGTTTTACTGGCTGATGGCTCTCACCTCTCCTGCAGCTACAATACACCTACATGCACAGCTCCTGGGGCATAAGTGCCACCATAAGCGAGTAGGAGGGAGTCAGGGGAGCACAGTGATAAAGGGCTGCTTCCAAGAACCAGCCTGTTGCCAGGAGCCACCTCATTATCCTGCTGCATATTTGTCCTCACTCCTCCCAGTTGGCCACCACTTCTCTCTCCAGACTCTCCTCCCATGCTTCTGTGGTCTGGAAGGAAGAACCACCCTTGAAAACAGTTCAGGACACAGGACCTGATCATGTTAAATGATACTGGTGTGTAATTGAACATGTCTGTGGGGACATTAAACTACTCCAACCACATTTCTCCATTAACTACTCCAACCAATTTTGGGCAGAAAGGGATTTCTTTCCCCTTCTGCTCCTGCTAAATGTTCTTATCTTGTCATGCATAACAAACCCTACCTACAAGCACAAATATGGTCACCCCCCCAGTCATCAAGAACACTGGCCAGAGGGGAGAAAAAAAAAAATCTTAATGCAACTTATGGTCTGTTTGCCCTAATGACCTTTAGGGATTTAGAATACACGGTCTTGAAATTTCAATGTTGCTGATCAGACACCAGTCTGTCAGCTTTATAGGACCAATATCACACATGTACAATTGCATCTGCACAATCATGAATGCAAAGAAGAACATGTTTGTAGCTCAGGTGCAGGCAGCACTGGATACATGTTTATCAGTAGGTCTCGATCCAGCTCTGCATTTGAGGATGTTTATTTCCATCATGAATTAATCAGTGCTTTCAGCAGCACCCTAGCAAAACACTACTCAACTCAGTTCCTACCAAGCAGGGATCCTATACCACAATAACCTTCTACTTTTAAAGACAGTGCCAGGTCAGAAAGGAGGCTGGCAGAACTGCACAGGTTTGCTTCTGTTGCTGATGCTCAAGGTAAAATGAGAACTCTAGCATCAACCCAAAAGGCAGCAATATCAAAGAATGTTAACAGTCTTTTGGCACTTCTCGTCTAAATTAACTTCAAAGTAGAATAAGCAAAACAAATATTTAAAAATTCCTTTTTTTTAAAAAAAGGATGTCATTCAGATACTGAAATGAATGATCTGCAACCTGCATTTTATATGCTCTTGCTATGGTAATAAGTCACCCAGAACACTGTTGGAAATACTCACAGGTTTATCATTTTCTGCTGGTAGCTCAAACACACATCTAAGTTTTGAATCCATGAGTTCTTCTGGTTTTGCTTCTTTCCACTAAAATATTTTTTTAAAAGAAGAAAAAGAAGAACACAGTAAGTCTTGTGGAAAAGACAGTGCAATTAGTTTACTCCTTATATAGTCTGGCTCAGGGAAGAAAAACCAACCCCCCCCCAAAAACAAACAAAACAGTGGGGACAAAAGCACTGGTGTTTATCCAGGCATTTAGTGGTAGTGACAAACTACTTAGAAGCATGATCAACACAAAGCAACAGTTTAAAAATTGAGTGGCATTTCTTAAAACTACCTTAAAACAAACTAAAAGCGACATAATACAGCACTAACATGCTGTAAAAGCAATTAAAATAATAAAATCAAATCACAGCATTAAGAAACCTGTATTTAGAATTGACACAAAAGTGGGAACTTTGTTGGTAGTTATATCAACAAAGGTCTGACCCACAAACACTTGTCAGGTATATCTATCACTTGGATCAAACAGAAGACGTGCAATAAGAGCATTCAGAAAAGGGAAAAAGTGACCAAAACAAAACAAAAAAACCCCCACATCTAAAATACTGCTGTTTTTGGTTCAGTCTTTTGTTAAGTCACAGATCTTTCTTTCCAATTTATTTCAAATACTGCTTTACAGTCTCTAAGCGCTGTGTTTATTGGGGAGTAAATATTACTTCCTCAGAAACCCCTACCAAAACCTTCCAGTTTTCTGTTGTTCATTAGTAAAATGTAATGTCACGTCTGTGTATCTTTATCTCATTATCAGCAATATGTTAAGTCGAGCATTCTCAGTTCTATACAGGCGAGACCGGAATTAAGCCATTTAAGAACATCAACATACTAGGTGACAGGAAAAGAGAATACCTACAAACCTTTGCTAAGCCTTGCATGTTTTTATTTTACTTTTCAAAAGCTAATGCAGTAATACTATGAATGGTAGGGATCATTTAGGTTTTTCCTCCTATTTTGAGACGTTAATCAAGATGAAACATTTGACCAAAGGGATTTTTATTTATTTATTTAATACTTGTTAGAGCATTTATGACATACAGGTTGCCATTTGTACCACAATTATACTCCTCACCAATAACCCCTCAGCTAGACAATAACGTGCAATTATACTTCACTTCCCCCCTACAATTAGGAAAAACTGCCAGTACAAAGACTATCTAACATTTATGGTGGGAATTACAAGTTATAAATCCTTGCCTGGTGTCAACTGTACTTCTAACTGAAGTGGTTGCTTCTCAATAATGATATCTAGCTGTGAAGGTCCATAAATCACTGCACCTGAAGCTTTCATATACTTTTCTTCATCTTGAATTTAATTTTAGTTAGCAAGATTATCTCAACTAGCCTGAAAAATTATGGTCCTGCCCATGCAGTTTGAAGATTTTGACCCATGTAAACAGCTGAATTGTTCTGCAAATCTTCTGTGGCTGAAATCAGGAGTCTATTTTGAGTTTGCTGGCTGTGAAATGTTGAAAGCTTTATAGTACTCCAGTAATGTCACACCTGTTTATCCAGAATAGGAAGATTTCTGTATGGTGGTAATATATAGAAGGACTGACTGAGTGCTGTTGGAAAAAAAAACAAAACAAAAACAAACAGTTTTGTTTTATGTTGGTCTAATGTGCCCTAGAAGTTCCAATGTCCATTTAGGTTCCTAAATACATTACCAAGTTAGAGAAACTTTTCTTAGGAGATGGGACAGTTCACAACTGAAGACATGGCAGGATGGGCAGGGGACGCATGTGGAAAGAGACTGATTAATCTCTGCCAATGTAGAAATGTTTCTTACTGTACAGATGCTTTTCTTCCACCCATATTGGTTATTGTAGACAAGAATATAGTTATATAAAACTTTATTTGGAAGGGCGACTTCAAGAATGCTCTCCGAATGCTTACACAACAAGCTTTAAGAGTCTGCAATATCATCCAAGGAGGGTTTGCTTCTCAAACAAATAAAGTAACCTGTTGAGTTCTCTAGCCAGTCTAACAAGAGCTACTATAATGTGAGCATGCTCTCGGTGAATCCTGTACTGTCTTTATAAAAAGTAGGTATTGTACTCTTCTCTGTTACATAATTTCTACGTTTTGATATTACCATAATGTAGAAACATGCATGGGAAAGAGACCTTAGTTTCTAAAGGAATATAGCAAAAGAAGCAATTCCCTTAATGAAACCAACTGTAACAACAAAACTCCTATTACAATGAGCATGACCATTGTTGAGTTAGGAAAACAAGCAATATGTGCAAAAAATGATCAATAAATACACTTTCTTTTAAAACCCCCCCAAGTCCTCTTTTCATGAAGGTAGAAAGATGCGTGGCCACAAGTGGGCTTAGACTGCCTGTAGAATTGGCTAATTTCCAAGATTATTAGAAATAAAAATGGTCCTGTATTATAAAACACAGGTGGGGTGCTGTGGAGGGAAAAGAGTTGTCCTTCAAGACGACACCAACCTACCTGGGTGTCACTCTAGACAGAACCTAACCTTCCACCATGACCTGGAGAAGTTGAGGCACAAGGTAAATCTGAAGGGCAGCAGCCATTAAGCAGCTAGCTGGTACAACATGGGGTGCTGACTTCTCTACCTTGAGAACAGCTACACTAGCCATGGTTTATGCACCAGCAGAATACTGCCTCCCTGTGTGGGCAAATAATGTCCACACCAGCAAACTGGACAGTGCCCTGAATTCTGTACTACAAGTAGTAAGTGGCTGCCCAGTATACATGGAATGGGAAAACATGTTCATTTTGGCAGGAATCCCCCCTCATAATATCAAGAGGTCTGGGATACTGATTGATCTGGCAATCAAAGCCCAACAGGAAGACCATCTGCTACATGACATGATTGAAAAGTACCCAATGAAGAAACACCCAAGAAGCAGAAAACAGCTACTAGTATCTACCAGAAACAGAGAGGAAGCAGGAGACACCATACTGTTACCATGGTCCTAGACAAGGTGGGAAGAGCAATGGAGTAACTACCACACCCTACTACACAACTACATACAACTACCATCCTCACACCCTCCTGGTCAAACTCCCATGCAAGGCATGCGTAAACCTGAACTGACTGCAATCAAACTATGGAGCCTTCAACAAAATCAAAGTGGGCTTTACAAACTCACCACTGTGCCCCTGAGGCAAAGGACACCAGACAGCCCAGCATATACTAATCGACTTTCCACTACATGGTCCACCAGAAGGAGCGAACAGTCTGAAAGATTGCAGTATTATTGATGGATCTACTTTTAAATGGTTGGAGTCGACTTTCTAAAATCGTATGCAAGAAGGGGATGTGTCCTCATGAGCAGAAACACCTGTTCCCCAGGGACAAACAGCAGAGGCACAATATGTGCCACTGTTGTTACTTGTCCCTGGGAAACCCCCATGCATGCATGCTCTGGCATGCAGCACATTGCCCTGGGTGGGGGAGGCCAAGGCCAGCACCTGGGCTGGCTGCAGCAGCCTTATCTATGGCCTCCAGGGGCTGCAGCCATGGCAATCCTGCAGCAAGGAGCCTGGCCAGCAGCCAGAGTATGGCTTTGGCCGGCCCAGCTCCAGCTGCCCTAGGGGTTTTTGCAAGTGAGCTAGTGGGGACTGCTTGCATGTACAGCGCATGCAGCGTGCAGTGCTGCAGACAGGTCTGCGATGTGGCATACCACACACGCATTCTGGTTTGGAGGTGCCCAGGGAGTTTAAAAGCAGGTAGAGGGTATATTGAAAATAAATCATGTCAGATAGCTAGGAGCTTTGGGGAAGAAATTGAAAAAAAAAGAGACATTTCTTTTGGTTAAAAGAGGAGGGTGGTGGAGGGGGCAGAAGACAGGTATATTGTTTGTTATTACAGGAAGTGCTACCACTAGAAAAGTACTAGTGACTGCTTATAAGAGGTCAGTGATGCCTGCTTTGCTTCTTTCCAAGTTTACTTAAGTAGCCAGCAATCTTACTGCTATATTCTTTTCTTCTTCCTCAACTACTAACCCATATAAAGATTGGATTAATGATTTCTGGCTCAGAAACACATGGTTCGGGTAAATAATCAACAAAAACAGTGAACAAGGAAAAGGTTAAAGAAAACACAACAATAATTAAATGAGGCTAGTTCCTACTGCAAAGGTGCAGGCTGCTTAAGAGAAGGCTCATTGTACATTGAGAAAGGTTAAAAAGATAAGCTCCACAGAGCCTAGGAGATGCCAAAAATCAGACCAGCCTAGCCCCAGACGCTGTATTTTAAAAATCTGAACCTGACAAAAAGTGTGAGCCCAGGCCCAGGATCTTAGATGGCAGGGCTAATATTGGCTATTTGAGAAAGAGGCTCTTTGGGGCTCGTTGCCCATCTAGTTCCGCAATGCTGTGATCTTCCCAAATATACAGATGTCACCCCTTTCCTCAGGATTTACAGGAAAAAATCCCCAAATTCATGAAGCCCCTTTGTAAGCTTCAGTGTTATCTCTACTGTTTCCATGTTCAATGTTACGTCTACTGTGTTTGGTAAATCAGCTTCAATACTTACTACTGCTTCCATATCTGAAGTATCAGCTGGAGCAAACATTGACTGAACCATGAACTTGTGTTTACTTTTCTCGTTAGGGTCATAATCAAAAGGCTGTAGCATCACTACAAGGAAAGGAAAAAGAACATTATGTCAGCATCGTAAGTACTTCCAACTGACTACATCACTTCTTGTAATACAGAAAGCAAATAACTTTAGTTGTTAGGGTTGTACAAAAGAGTTCCACAGGTAAGGCTGCAATTCAAGACTGGGGAAAAAGAGGTGGTGAAGATCCCTTAAATCTACCATCTGGTTTGAGAACTTTGAAAAAGTGATGACCACTTTCATTATTCTGCTTGGGTTGTAAACAGAAAGTTACAGTATCTTTTATATAACAAAATTTACATGCTTTCCCAAGCAGAGATATAGGAGATATTACTGACAAACCAATGAATTTGTAATCTTCTACATATATTATAGCTGAAAGCTCTCAAGGAGGACCATAGAAACAAGTCCTATAAGTATTTCAAATGTTTGAGATCGAAAGCCTAAAAATGCATGTTTTCCTTGAAATGTTTAGAAATCTCATGTTGCTTGGTTTAAACCAAAATAACTTTTCCATTTCCAAATGTACAAAGTTTTGCTTGGCTGCAATTTCTTATATACTATACAAACTAAGCAGAAAAAAAGATGCAGTTAGGACACAAGTATTAGCCATATTCACAGGCCATCACTGAAATTAAAATTCAGGGCAATGGACTGTAAAGTGAAGAATAAACACTATGCAACATGCAAGTGCAAGTAAAAGTTTTCTTCTGCATCTTTGTAAACAACATCCTGAAGGTGAGGCAATAGGTATTCAACTAAATTAATTTTTCAGATCCCAAGGCTCTGAGCCAGCAGAACCCAAGAGCAATATGGGAGTAGCATTCTTTGTTCGCTAAATTTTCACTCCTCTACCAAGTCATATTCATCTAAGTTTGTGTGCTGAGACTAATCACATTAAGGTCCAAGTGTCCTTTAGAAGGTGCTGAGAGTCCACCTATAGAATAGGTCAGAATGTAAAGGAAGGATGGATTGGAGTAGATGAGGGGTGGGCAATTATTTCGGGCGGAGGGCCGCTTACCCAGTTCTGGCAGGCTGTTGAGGGCCACATGGGTAGTCCTGCCCTGCCCCCCCGACAGGTGCCCTGCTTCCTGGTCACCATCTTGGGACCAATGTCTTGAGACCAAAGACATTGGGACATTGGTCCCATGTCCCAGGGCCGGCACCAGTGGGGCCCAAAGCAGGGAACAGGTTGGCAAGGGTCTGTGGAGCCAGGCTGGGCTGTACCAGCAGGGAGAGGGGGGAGCTGGCCCAGCTTCATAGAGCCCCTGCCGGCTGGGACCCCGCGCTCCTGCCACCCCGCTCTGGGCCCTGTCTGCACTGGCCCTGTGACACTGGTGTGGGCCCTGTGCTCCTGCTGGCTCCCTGCCCACTCACTCCCAGTCCCCCCCCAGCCATACAGTACAGGCGGGGGGCGGCACACAGCCCCGACCCCCTGCTAGCCGGCAGGGAAGAAGCTGGTGCTGAGCATAGGGAAAAGTGGCCCCTCGCCTGCCCCGTGGCCGGTGCTCCCTGCTGCAGGTGCTTGCAGCCCACGCGGGGCTGCCCTGAGCAGGCACAGGCAGCCTCATGTGGGCTGTAAGTGGCTGCAGCACAGGGCGCAGCCACAGGACGAGTGAGAGGCCTTTTTCCTCGTGCTCAGCACCAGCTTGTAACCCAGCCCTGCTGCCAGCCTGGGCTCTGCACCAGCTCCAGGGGTCTCCCGTTGGGGCTGCACATGGTGGCAGCAGCTGCGGCCCCCCTGCATGCCACACTAGGCAGTGTTGGCTGCTGCTGCCTGCCTGGAGTGCACATGCTGGGCAGCAGAGGCGGTGGTGGCAAACACTGCCTGGCACTGCAAGCGGGGCGGGGGGGCTGCAGCTGCTGTTGCCATGCGCAGCCCCGATGGGCGAGCCCAGAGCCACATGGGGCCCAGGCTGGTAGTGGGGCTGGGTTACAAGGTAATGCTGAGCGCTGGCAGGGGGGGCAGCAGGGCGGGAAGCAGCCCCTTGCCCGCCCCGTGCCTGGTGCCCTGTGCTGCAGTCACTTGCAGCCTGCATGGGGCTGCCTGTGCCTGCTCCTGCTCAGGACAGCCCCACATGAGCTGTGAGCAGCTGCAGCATGGGGTGGGGGGGGAGGAGCTGCTTCCTCCCCACTCCCCCCATGCTTAGCTTTTCCCTGGGACATTTTTCCCCAGGCTCCTTTCCCCCCAGCCCTTACTTGAGGTTCTGGCATGGGGCAGCCATATGGTCCCAGGCCAGAAGCCCCCAGTGGGGCTTCTGACTGAGTGGGTGGGGCCAGGCAGGCCCTGCTGTTGTGGGAGCCCACCGGGGTTTCCCCTGGGTCCTACTGCCCTTGGTTCCTGTCACTTTTGACAGGAACCAAGGACAGAGAAATATTAATTTTCTGAATTTTTTAGGGGCCTCAGTGGCCAAGTAGAATGGCCTTGCAGGCTGGATGCGGCCCGCGGGCCATATTTTGCCCACCCCTGGACTAGATCCTATCCAGTAGATCACATGGGAAGTGTCTATACTCCAAGAAACACACCCAGCCTACCTTCTGTACTACACCCAGAAATAAGGCTGTGAACTTGTCCTGAGGGCCCCCTCTCCTGCCACTATTTTGCTCCTACACTAGCGTTTTCAATATTTCTGCCTCCAGCCTGCTAGACAGCAGGAGGCAAGGGGTGCTCTCAGGGTGGCTTTGCTGTCCCATTTCCAAGCCTGCACACGGGAGCAGGGTGTGCTTCTTGGCAGCACTCCTCAGAGGGCTGTGGAAGCAGTACAAGTGTATCCTAGGTGTCATCTTACCTCTTGATCTGCAAGTACAGCTTTCTTTTACCTCTGCCACCACTCCCTTGCATTAGGTACTCGGGAGTAAATTCCCCTCCCTGCCCCCACAAAGACAATTCCCCTGTATTAGAGTGGCTAGAAGAGGGAGAAAGGATGCATATTCCGGTTACCGAAATACTGCAACAGTCACCAGGAACAGCAATGTTTTTGCGTGTGCGCGCACAAGAGATCAACTTAGGAGGGAGACAGGTAAGAAAAGGAATGTGTTGTCTACAGTGCCTTCTTAGGTTAGGCAACACGTACAATGTAAAAACCATGCTATTTTGCATATGAACACACATGACCAAATGCTACAAACTGCTTCAGACTAGCAAATGGAAATCTAACACAAACTGTGTAAGCCACAACTGCTACTGCTTACTTGATATAAGTAAGATTTTAGAGGGTACCTTACCTTTTAGTTAGACAAGTTGCTTTTGCCAAATTCATCAGTTAGTTCAAAGTCCCAGAATTAAAGCAAGTTTTAACGTACTAGTACCGTGCTGTACTTTAATATACTAGTATTATACAGTACTAGTGTTTTAGATGAAGCATAGTATCAAACAATAAACGCATTAAATTCAGGATTTTAGGTTGTAGCCGTGTTGGTCTAAGGATATAGGCAGACAAGGTTCCTTGGGTGAATTTGATATCTTTTATTAGACCAACCCAAATGGTTGGAGAATAGTTATTAGGCAAGCTTTCGGGTTCAAAAACCCTTCGTCAGGCTCAGGAAGCTGCAGCAGTTGGTGTGTGCTCTTCCTGGATGGAATGAAAAGTAAAATATATGTCGCTGTTGAGTCTGGCTTCTTTCTTTTTCATGTTGTACAGTTTCCATTTCAGACGGCTGAATTCGATATCTTCCATGTTGCAGGGTTTTTGAACCCGAAAGCTTGCTTAATAACTATTCTCCAACCATTTGAGTTGGTCTAATAAAAGATATCAAAAATTCACCCAAGGAACCTTGTCTGCCTATATCCTTAGACCAACACGGCTACAACCTAAACCCCTGCAACATGGAAGATACCGAATTCAGCCGTCTGAAATGGAAACTGTACAACATGAAAAAGAAAGAAGCCAGACTCAACAGCGACATATATTTTACTTTTCATTCCATCCAGGAAGAGCACACACCAACTGCTGCAGCTTCCTGAGCCTGACGAAGGGTTTTTGAACCCGAAAGCT
Source organism: Alligator sinensis (assembly GCF_000455745.1). NCBI lineage: Eukaryota > Metazoa > Chordata > Crocodylia > Alligatoridae > Alligator > Alligator sinensis. Next base: position 1,178,255 of record NW_005842094.1, on the reverse strand, counting down.
TGCTTAATAACTATTCTCCAACCATTTGGGTTGGTCTAATAAAAGATATCAAATTCACCCAAGGAACCTTGTCTGCCTTAAATTCAGGATAGCCACTATACAGCTTCATGAGACTGCCTAAATGTTTTATTGCATCACTGCTACATGCAAGGATCCAATTTGTTCTAGGGCAAGAACAGCCACGGCAAATTTTAAGTGAATAGAATAATGCTAAGCTTGTGCCATCTCTCTCTCACACACACACACGCTATCAGCAACTGTGGAAAACTGCTGAATAGTGAATTTTCTTAACTGGAATGCTTCCTTAAACTCCACTTGCGGTAATCAAATACCAGTGTAAAATAAACATTATTATACGAGAGAGCAAAATTGTGAACCAGCTTTTCAGAAAAACATATTCCAAATGAAGACTGGATTGAACTATGAAAGCACTCATGTTCAATATTATGCAATGTTTCTTGGCTATAGTGATTGAAATTTCTCTTTCCGAGCTTAGTCGTCTTCCGTTGGTCAAAACTATACACAGTGGGGAGGACTAACTGGGTGGTCAAATAGCTATCCAATTTCTGCAGGTCAGTGGTTCATATTGGTTTGGTCTATTAAGTACAGCTATGAGCTCATTTCAAAGTCATAATTTCCCAAGCTATGATGCGGAAGCCATTTCTGAATGCCAAAATGATTGCTGCTCTAAGTCTCATTCACTGAATCATAACAGCAAAAAGCTAGAGAGGGCTGGATAATATAAGAGTGTTGTTAGTCCTTATCCTTTCAGATCAATACATGAAAACCACATTGAAAGGTTTGCTATGCAATTCCTGTCATGTGTCAGGCTGGATACCCAAAATACCTACCCCCAATAAGTCTGTTCACAATGAAACTAGACCTTTGCAAATTCTTTCACAGAAAAACAAAAAATAAAGAAAAATGCCACTCCAAACCAGAAGAGAAATCTCCAATGAATGCCCTTAACAGCAGGGATTTGGTTATTTTGTAGTGGGGTTTTTGTGCGTTTTGACAGGAGTCTCACCATAACACGGCTAAACAATTTCTAGTGTCTGAGCAAAATTGAGCATCTCTGCAGAAAATGCACTGGGCTGTGCAGACATTCCCTTACTGACAGCAGGAGTGCCCTAATACTTGGCACATACAATCAAAACCCCAGCCATCTCTGCCTAACATCACAGGAACTTGATAGCAGTCACTCAGGAGCACAGTGAAATACTGTGCAGGTAAAAGGGCTGATTTAAGAAACTCTCTTGCTTAAATCATAAGAAAAAAGGCTGACAAAGCTAGAGTACAGTCTCCAGAAAGCTCCTGTGCATGTGTGACCATGGACTAAAGAGAACTAAGGATACCTTCTTTCTTTCCATTTGCCTTCATGCACGGTGAGTCTTGTATGACAGAAAAAGGTTACGAAACTGTGATTTTATGCTGTCTCATTATTTGGGCAAGAGTCATGTGCAAATAAACCAAACAGTGTTGACAACACACTGTTTATAGGACCACAGAAGGAGACCTAAAATTTAGTTTGACTAGTGAGTCAAAGTAAAGCCAGGGATCAAACGCTGTCTTCTCTGCAGAATCTGACTGTATACAGATAAATACAAGGTTGAGCTAGAAGGCCTAGCCATTAGAAGAAACTGCACTTGTAAATGGGTCATGTTTGACCTGTCAATTAATTAGACATAGAAGTCTAATCTTATTAAGTTTCTTAGCTGTTACTTTTCACTTAAATTTTCTATGGATGAACTGGAGACCTGGCAAGTTTCAGCTGTTGCAGAAAAGTGACTGTGGACATGCTTATAAGAAACTGCAGAGCACTGCCATCAAGGCTTGAAATATTTGTTTATAACCTCTGAATAAGGGAAAACAGGAGCACAGGTCTAGAAGAGACCCCTTGGGCCACCAAGGCCAGTTTCCTACTACTACAGGAAGCCACATCATTTCATCTCTTTTATACACATGCTGATGAAACCCCACTGCAAAACCAACTAGGTTCCTTACCTCACTGCTCCTTCTAGAGGGATACTCCATAACTTTGCAGCTCAAATCGTTAGAAACTGTTATCTGCTTTTTAGCCTAAAGTTTATTCATGGCAAGTTTATAATTAGTTATTTGTGCCAACAGTGTTTTTCAGCTTCAGTAGCTTCTTTCTATTCATGGTGTTCCTCTGACCCCTGATGTATATACAAAGAGCAGTAACAGAGCCTCTTAACCACAGTTTTGGTAGACTAAACCAACTGAGTTTTAGCTCCCTCTCCCAAGACAGGCTGTCCATTCCTCTGATTATCCTAGCAGCCCTTCTCTGCACTCATTTCAGTTTAAAATCACTTTAAACATGAGTAAACTAGACCTGTGCACTTGATCCCAGGGGAGGTCTCATCAATTTCTTGGACAAAGGCATTAATACTTTCTTATCTTTACTTGGATATTTGCTTTTTTCTATAGCCACCACACTGGTGACCTGTAATCCTGAGACCAACTAGTATACACTGGGTCTTTTGCCTCTTCTCCAACTAATGAGCTACCATTTTATTGAAGCAATGTGCATTAAATGCCCACTTTATGCTATTAAAAAGTCCATTCCATTTCTATTATTCTAGTCCTTAAGGGCAGCTATTTCTTCCTGCAAGATATATGAATCCTCCTCTATTAACAATAACCTCTGACCGTCTTAGCAAATTTCATTAGTGCACTTTATGTTAAGGTCAGAGAACGCGCTCAGTAAGATGCATCTAAAGTCTGATCCTGGAGAAACTTGATGAGTTACCAATATTTCTCAATCCATCTTTCTGTCCTTGTAGGAGACCACATCTTTTCTAGTCAACTAATCACATCATGTGACACCATATCAGACTTAATGAAAAAAAAAAAAAAGGACCAGGTTGTAGGGATCCCAGACTTCCTAGACCGAGAAATATCTTTCTTTGATGATAAAATGTCATGTTAGTGCTGTTTGTTTACCCTGTTCTCCAATATTTGCTCTAAAGGGCTGCACAATACCAAGGTTAGCTGGACAGGTCTCAGGGTGCCTGCATCACTCTTCTCTGTATCCTCTTACACTAATTACTTGGAATTTCACATTTGCTCAGCAATCCTGCCATCCTAGATGGAGATACTCAGTTAGAGAGGAAAGCAGTAGTTATCATTTACTTTGCTCAGCCCAGTCCCAACAGATGAACTGGGAGGCTAGGCTTTTTCTACTCACATTGTGCTTCATTTTCAGCCTTTATTAGATTATTTCAGGCCCTGACTACAGTAGTAGATCCCCATTATTTTCATGTCTCTTCTATAATACTGCATACTCATGGAGGCTACAAAACTAGGTTCTCATTACACAAGATGCTCTTTGGACATAAGTGTACATAAAAGCCCATATTTTATAAAAATATTTGAGATCAAATGCTCATGCAAATCAGCTGGCTAGGCACAAATAGCAGCTGATATTTGCACTTAAAACTGTCATTATGCATGCAGTAATATGCCTAATTACATATTCAGTTTTTTTGCAAATCTAAGCTACAACAGGTCTGGAGTTGTAGTCATACAATGTACCAAGAGGAGTGGGAATGCTTTAAAGAAATCTCTGGTATTAGACAGCTCTGAAAGGCCCACAAGAGAACATCTAGAGGTTGGACATTTGCCAACCTTTTGGAAAATAGAAGGCTGGATTCTAGCCACTGTAGATATGTTAAGTTAGTTCTCATGTTAGCACAAGTAAAGAATAATATACTGATAACATGGATTCTTCTCATTTGAGATGAATTATCCACTCATAAATTTACATTCCTGAGAAGCGACAAGCTGCATGTACCATTTTAAACACAAGGAAGGCAGTACACAACCACAGCCCTCGGAAGGTAGAGCTGCCCCATTATCTAGCTTCAGATTAAGTCCGAACTGAGCCCAGTGGTCAGAGTCTGAACATTCCAGCATGCGAGACGCTTGATATTTCTGGCTAGTAGAGATCACGCCAAAACCTTTGGTGCGTATGCCTAGGCAAGAATTTGGAGGAGAGAAGGCTGCCGTAGACCATCCACCCCCGCCTTTAGACATTTGGGACAAAGTCCGAAGGCCAGACTGAGCCCAGACATCCGGTGCCTTGATGGTTATATAGCTTCTGCCAGAGAACAACAGATTAAAGCTGCTGTTGGCTGCCCAACGCCTCAGCTAGGGCAATGTCCCTTAGCCTTTTTCCAACCAAGGAATTGCCCACAAGGCAGCAGGCACCAGAGCTTTGAGGTGCCTTAAAAGTTCACCTTACCTGGAGGTTGCAATATTGTAGAATTTTATAGGAGCTACCCCACCACAAGAAGCCCCCATCACACTGCCACAAATCCTCCAGCTGGATGCAGTTTATGGTCATACCCAAGACCAGTTAAAACACATGTTAACTGGATCTTCTGCATTTACATGCACATTCTTCAGACAGTAAATATGAGGAATTAATAGCTTGCTCTAGATGCGTATGCACTTAGAGCTTGGCATAATCTTTCAAGAAGTGCAGTACCAATCTCATGCTACCAAATGGCTATGTTAAAGTCAGTTAGCAAATCTCAGGTGGATATAGACTAGATTTAGTAAATATATCCCAATTAGTTTAATTGGCTGAAAATTATCATCCAACTCCCACCTCATATTTTCTCA
>NW_005842094.1:1168256-1173597 GCF_000455745.1 Alligator sinensis | reverse complement strand
CAGGAATATATAAAGTTTACAACTCCCCTCTTCCCCTCACCCCAGAAAAACAAAAACAAAACAACCTCCCCCCCCAAACCAACCCAAATCAGTTTTGCTTAGTAGGTAGGAAAATGGCAACTACAAAATGTTATGATGCTTGCTTTTGCATTAGGGTTTGGGGTGGGGGGGGGAAAGAAAGGAAAACACAACAGAATTCAGCCAAGGTTGAAAGGAAAATCAGAATATCAATTAATCCTGCTTTTTAAACTGCTACGCATTTTAAACAGACAGCTTCTTTGTTCAGTGTCTTGGAGGATTTAACAGACTTAAAAAAAGATAAAAATAAATAAAAGTAAGGCAGAGGGTTTGGGGGAAGAAAAGATTTAGGGTGAAAGAGTGGGGTTACTGCCAAGAAAGTGATGAAAATCGGAGTGCTAGACTCATTGCACAAATTTACCTTCTCTTTCCTAAAGCTTTAACTCCCAGGCCCTCATCCTGTAGATGGGTTCAGACAGACAGGTGTGACCAAAAGCTGATTTACTAGTTAGTTATATACTCACTTCACATGCACAGTTCAGTAAATTCAGTGTTTAAATGCTGTTTGAAGTATGAAGACAAGAATGGAAACAAGTTTGCCATACCTGGCACTTAATTTCTGTACCGCAATTAAAGCAACATTCGGCAAGCTGATGACAACAATGAGCAGGGAATTGTATATAGGCCCCATGGGACAACACAGGTGCTCTCTGCACAGCTCAGGTGAACCTGAGGCTAGAGATGTTTTGAATCCTCTCTCAGATCCTCAACACTAAGAGCATAGCACACTTTCTCTGTGGCTGCTACCACCATCCATGTTTAGTGGTTGCCAGTGCACATATGCCCATGACTGACAGCCTGTTAGCTTTATACCCAGCTACCTACTCTTAACCTCATCTCACTTACTGATCACTAGTGCACAGACCCTCCTGTAGGGTCTTGTCATGGCTTGAATCTTTTATATACTGCAAAACAAAGGTAGCTCTTCTGCTCTTTTGAAGCGAGTCCCCAAAGGTCTTCACTGGGTTTTAAAGGAAGACACCATGAATGAGAGAAAGACTGTTCTTTTTAAAAAGAGAAAAGGCTGAAATTCAAGTTGACCATATTTAAAAAGTAAATATGAATGCAACTCTTGGGAAAAGAGGAAGAACTAACGACATTTGTAATCCCAGAGTCTGGGGTCTGCATCCACTAAAGAGCTTATTACAAAAAGATCATCTGAAGAACACTGTTTGCCCTGTATGCTTTAGCAATGCAGTGTTAGTGTGAAGGTAAGCATTTTAGGATACTTCTTTGTTAGTACTATGGATTTCCATGTGAAAGCAAAATTTACAAGAACAACTAGGTTATAGATCAGGACAAGGAAGGTCATCAAGAGAGACAGCTTCCAAAAAGTGGGAGAACGAGTGCTGAGCATCACTATGGGTTAGTCCACTAGGCTTTTGTGGCTGGAAACTAATGTTTGGATTTGGTTGCAATAAAACAGAATATTTGGGGAGCTCATCCTAATCTGCATACTGTATGTGGTCCTTATGTTGCCAACTATGAAACCTTAGGACTGGAATAATCAGCAATCTACAAGTTAAAATGGAAGCGCAGTTGTGAGGTGAACATAAGAAATGCCATTTACTGGGCAAGACGAGAGGCTCATTTAGCCCAATATCCTGTCCACACAAAGGCAGAGTGTGGGTGCGAAAGGGAAAGGGTGAACAGGACACATCCAGAAGTTTTCAAACCCTGTTCTTCTCCTACCATTGCAACTTCCAGCAATAAGAGGTTTAGGAAGTTCTGATTTTGAGGATGCACCCCTACCTACCATATTCAATACCTACTGAAGGTCCTTTCCTCCAAGAATTTGTCCAATTTTTTTTCTGATTTGTGTTAAGCTATCAACCTCCATAAAAGATGGCAAAGGGGAAATTACACAGCAACCCTCTGGAACCTAATCACAAGCACAGTATAGTTAAGAGTCACTCTTCGGGACAAATGTTTTAAAATGAGATGCCTAAAGCTAAAGAGTAAGATGGCACTGATGATGTGACATGACAGCAGGGACAGAAGACCTTTTTTTTTAAATGAAAAGTCTAAAAAATGAAAGGGATCCACCTTGCATGCCATAAGTAATTTATAGCCAGAAAATCAGCCCAATTTTCATTATCACTTCACTAACCTGTAAGCTTTTAATCTGTTTTCCCACAACTAGCAAAGATGACAGATGGCTTTAAGGTTCAGAGCAATTTCTAGCTGCTCTCCAAGTGTTTTATTTCATTCTTACCCAGTTATTTGAAGGCTTACTACAGGATTCAACAAAAAGCGAAGGAATTGCCCTGCCTCTCCCAATTTTTTAATATCATGCTGTACTAGTTTTCTTCTCCCCACTCTGCAACATTCTTCAGAGATTACACAGAGCCATAATTCTGCAAAAAGATTCACAAGTACGCTTAATTTCGAACACATGACAAATCCCAGTGGAGACATACCTAAATTTGCACATGCAGTTTGGCTAGCTAAAATTTTTGCAGGATTGGGGCCTACCATAGCATTTTTTTTTTTAATTTATTTTTTTAATAAAAAGGGAAAGTGAGCTCTAGAAAGGTAGGTGCTACCAGGTAAACAGGCAGATGTACTTTGGAGGCTGAGCATATTAAAAAAAATAAATCTAGGATTTAAAAACAAAAACAAATAAACCACACACAAACCCAACTCATGCACCTTGCCAATAAAGCTTTCTTCCTAATGTTTGTTAGACAATGAAAACTAGTTAGTAGAAGTCAACGCTACTATAAATCCTGTCATGCATGAATAGGAACAAGATGTTACTGTTTAAGTCATGTCATTCCAGAAATGAACTGTTATTAGAATCAATGGAAACCTGGTGCTGACCAGATAACACCATCCCTGTAAAAGCATAAAAACTTCAAAAACAGGAATGGAAAAATCTAATTGAAGTCCTGAACCTGATGAGAGAGTGTGACTCAAGTCAAGTTTCCAGGGACAAGTTAGTAGGTAGGTACCAGTTACGAGTCATGATCCTCCTTTTGACAGGCCTGAATGAGTTTGCAAACAGCTTCTCAAATAAATGTTTGTAACTTAGGTTTAGACATTTATTTTTCTTTGGAGTGTAACTGAACATTTAACACATTCTTAGAACTAAAGAACCCGTCTATACCTGGGAACTAGTTCTGTATGCTTGCACCAAAACAAGCCCCCTTTTGTTATTTTGTGTTCTGTGGAATTCAGTTAATCTTCAGTAAACTTATGCAAGTTAAAAGCCATTTTCTCACCAGTAAAGCCAGGTAAAAGAATAATTTTTTTTTTTTTACTTCATAAGAGAGAAGTTATTCATTTGACATTTTCAGTGCCATAGCAAAATGCCTTCTGAAGGTATAGAAAGTGCGTTCTGAAAGTAACTATTTGAAGTTACCATTTGCATGCATTTGCAAGCATGTTTTTGCTTTCAGTGACCTGTACAAGATGTAAAATTTAAGGCACCAGGAAAAAGAAATAAACACAAATACAAGCTCATGCCCCCTAGCCTGTTACTCTACTTCTGTACCACATTAAAGTTCACAAACCACTATGAGAAATCAATTTGATGAGGTCATCTTTAACTACCAAATGACTTACCAGAAACATTAATTGATGTTCCTGCATCAATAATTCCACTGTTAGGCCTTACACAGTATCTACGTGGTGCAGTAGTCTTCACTTTGAAGCACACATTTCTGTCTGTAGGATTTCCGAGTTTCAGGTTGGTGGTGACAACATCTGTGAAAGGACCTGCAGAACAGAGCAAAGTAGATTTCAGAGGATAGGAAAGTACTTTCCTAAAACTCTGAATTGCTAAGTTTGTGCCTACAAATCTTAAAATGTATTAAGACATTCAACAGTATATCTGTTTATACATAATCTAAGGATCGCTTGAAATCTCCGAACATCTGACCTGCATTACACATGAATACATATGACAATAACTAACTTATTGGTCACTAGCAGTAAGACACAAGGGGAGGATAAATTTATGTGTGGCACAAGAATAGTGGCCCCGACCTGCTGTTACACAAGTTTAGTTGTGAAGTAACTACTGAATCAGTTATTTCATAGCTGCATAAATACAACAAAGCATACAGCGTAACCTACTGTATTAGTTTGCGTGAATGAGAAAATCGTTACCGAAGGTAAGACCATTTAAACTATCAGCATGCAAATAAAAAGCTCCCAAAATTGCACATATTAAAGGGAGCAGCAGAGCTACTAATGAAGTAGCTAATACAGAGCCCAACCCTGTAGCTGGGTGCTGTGATGAAAGCACTGCAAATAAGAGATCCATAAAAACCCACACACTGCAACTAGCAGAGCATTCATTTGGGGTGGGGGGGGGGGGGGTGGAAGGAGGATGAGCACAACAGGGTTTTCTTCTTTATACAAAAGAAAAAAACCCCAAAAATCAAACAAACCAACAAATAGCCCCTCATGACATGGTTAAGCTCACCACCCAGGACCCAGATAGAAACTTCCCTGTTCCTACACTGGTACCAGTACTCTGGTTTCCACTAGTGTTGCCAAAGCCCTTAGTCATCAATAGTTATAGGCAAGCAGAAGAAATGCAGTTGATCATTATATTCAGAAATGCTCAAACACCAAAAAAATCTGGTCTCTCAGGGTCTGTCTATTGCTGAGTTAGCCTGAGCTCGTGTGGCTAAAGCATCCTGACTACTAAAAATATGCAGGAACATTCCCAGCACTTCAGTTGTTCAGCCTGTATCCTCACTTGAAGTGGTCAGGTTACAAACCCAAGCACTGCAGCATGGGCCACCTATCTTGGGCCGAAAGCATTATTACACTCACGTTTATGTATCTTGATGGGAGCTAGGATAGGAGGCAAAACCCAAGAGTGTGTTAACTCTCCAGAGAAAAAATTTTTATTCTCGTGCACCTAACACGAGGGCGGGCAAAATGCGGCCCGTGGGCCGGATGCGGCACGCCAGGCTATTCTATCCAGCCTGCGGGACCCCTATAAAAATTTAGAAAATTAATATTTATCTGCTCCTGGCTGCCTGCCATGTGGCTCTCAATGGCTTGCCAAAACTCAGTAAGCAGCCCTCCACCCAAAATAATTGCCCACCCTTGACCCAACAGCTTCTAAACATCTGGTCTTTAAATTTACAGAAGGAATTAAAATAAAAACAAAAGAAAAAAAAATATGAATCTGTGGTTACTTGCTATTTCCAAAAAAATGAAAACTATCCTTCTATAGATTGACTGATAGAGTGCAATTCCTAAACGAAATTTCTCTAACAAAAAAACCCCCCAAAACACCCCT
>NW_005842094.1:1145902-1167582 GCF_000455745.1 Alligator sinensis | reverse complement strand
TCCCCCCCACCCCCACTCCACCCCTCCCCCTCTCTAACAGTTACCTAGGTTTAAAAGAGACCAGGAGAAAAATACCACTAGTGTCATCCTGGGAATAAAGTTATGGCACCTTATAATCACTACATGCATTATCTGAAATGAGGTTGTCATGAGCACAAACTGTCCAGAAGAAGGAATGTAACCAACAGAATTTGGGCAGATGTTCCACTAAGATCTGACTGAATTTCTCCTGCCAGTTAGAATACAGTCTATTTGTACTAATGCAAACTGAAAGCATGAAGTGCTATTGAAAAAAAAAAAAGACCAGTCTAGTATAGGAGATGCCAAGTGTGTGTCCTACAATAAACAAAAAGGTATGACTGACTTTAGTATATACTCCAACATTATTTTCCAGATTTCTTTTTTTGTGATAGTTCTGCTTTCCACCTAGGACCTATGCGCACAACCCCTTATGTTTGGAGATCACTGCATTCTCTCATAATCTGCCACACTCCATTTCTTATTCAGACTCCAAGGCTGTATCATTACATCTAAGTGTCATTCTAGAGCATAGGGTCTTATAATTTAATTTAAAGAAAAAAAACCCAGAAGAGTTAGGTCAAAAGAATACGGTCAACTCTATTTAAAATTTTAACCACATCTCTCTGCCTTACAAAGGCAACACACAAATTCATAAATCGGCAATGTCTGAGCTGACACCCATTTCTTAGCTGTATTGCGCTCAAGGCACAAACCATTGCTATGGCAAACATATACCCTACTGTCGTTTCATTTACACAGCTTGTGTGTATGACCTCATAACACTTATCCTAATCAAAATTCCTTGCATTAGTGTTACACACAAACAATCCTCAAGTGGGCATGTTGACACTGCAACAGAAAGTGCAACTGCTACACCACTGCCCAGCTTTAATGTAGTTATAGTGGGAGTCAACAATGACAATAGGGGCTGGGAAAGAATTCAGTTTATGCCAGCACCCAAACATACATTCAGGGTCCCTCACAGGCTGGTACAGCCTGCACTGCACTGCCACCGTTTATGTTACTCAGATTAGATGAAAACACAAGCTTGGGTGCATTTATCTAGGCTGCAAGTCACACTTTCACTGATACAGCAGATATATCGATGTTGAGACGAAAGGATTTCAGCTTAGCAAGGAACTGGGTATGCTTAAAGATGGGTACATGTTAAGCAAGTTCATGAACTGGAGCCAAGAGCAAAAAGAACTGCAGAGTGGCACTCTTGCAGTTGCAATCATATCCATTAAAGTGTTGCTAAGCTGACAATTCTCCTGACCATCAGGGCCAGGAACAGAGTCTAAGAAAGCTGCCTGCACTACTATGGGATCCTTTTAAGGTGCAGTGACCAGGCATTTAAAATTTCCCCCACCCTGATTCAGTAAGACTGGATTTGGATACACGTCTTCAAGTCAGTGGACAGGACACTGGAACATCCAGAGTTTCTTCTAACAAAGCCTTAAGAATAGTTACCCCTGCTCCTGTACACAGCTACCTTCCACCACTATTTAATACCACCACTGCCACCTAATGACATGGATTCTTTTCTGTGGTTGCTTAATACTTCAAGGCAGCTTTCTTAGCAGAAGAACAGGGGAAGGGAGTTTGTAACTCTTTGTAAAGGCATTGCCAGGGGCTGATATCCCAGTTGATAAGATTCAGGCTGACTGCTTTGCAAAGGCATGGAGTACTGAAGAAGCCAGCTGATGAGGGTCTTGCCTGCATGGTTTCATCAGAGGATTGGACCCAAATGTGTTCTCACCATCAACTTTCAGAGGGAGCACCTCATGTTAAAGGTAAAAAAGACAAACTGCAATTCTGTGCAAGTTGTGACTCTTATTTGTAACACTTATGATTAGTCTAACTGAAAGTTTATTTCTTACAGTGTGTCCAACAGCATTTGAAATTGGCTCCATTCTCTATTGCACTGTCTTTCCCCCTTTTTGTTCATCTCTCAGCAGTAATGGAAAAATATTTAAGAGGCAGACTGATTATAAAAACCATGGAGACCAACTGGAGGGCTCAAATGGTAGGTGCAACATTTAACCTTACTTTAAACTCCTTCTTAAAGAACTGAGCATCTTGCCAAAGTGGATGACCTTTAAAAACAAACTTTAGATGAAATAAGTTGAAATGTCAAGAGGGGCAGAATGTTGGAGGAACAACCTCATGGCTGGGAGTCAGTAAGTCCCAAGTTCCAATCAAAGCTCTGCTACCGATCCCCTGTATATCCTCTGACAAGTTATTTACAGGCCTGATCTTAAGCCATTACATTCATTAGGAGTTGAAACTCACTCAAAACAGGAGTGAGATTGAGCACTTAAAGTTGCTTCATCTGTAGAGGTAAGAAAATACTTCTCTAATTGCACGGAATCTTACAAAGATTAGTGTTTTAGAAATCACTACACCCCAGGTTTTAATCATCAGCATGTGGCTCTGGAGACAGTCATAATTAAGCAAGCATCAGCAACTTCTTGAATCAAAGTTGAGAAATGAGAAACCAGAAATGTCTGCATTATATCAACATATTTCAGATGCATTTTGTTGAGGGGGCCCTATGGCCCCAAAGTGAAGATTAGTTATTTCAAGAAACAGTGTAGGCAGATCTCTAGGCCTCCATCAGCCATTTATGATCCTCCATTCTCGCTTATCCTGTTTACATCTCTGTTAAATTGCTTTCCCCTCTCAATTCATGATACTGCTGAGCAAAAATCAACCTCAGAAGCAGTAGTGGGTGTTTCAGCAAACAAGCATTTCTTTATAAGGATGTAGTGCAGCAGTTCAATGTAATTGGCTAGTTACTCCTTCAAGGCTTCCAGAAGTGGACAAGTGCATATTTTGTTGATTAGGACTCACTAATTAGATGGAGGTGGGTGCTAGGAGTAACCATACTAATGGAAGATTGCCCTGCTGAAACAGGAATAGACTGTGAAGCTATTACAGCATTTTATTGGTCCATCTATCTACCAATAAAATGAAGTGTCTTTCTGTCCACTTCTAACTCAAGAATGGCTGGTCCTAGCTACTCTAAACCTTCCAAAAAAGAAAATCACTGAATACCACCTTAAGAAAATTATAGACAAGTTATTTTTCAACTTACCCCTTTGAGGTTTCCACTGACTAGGATTAATTCAGTTCTCAGATGGAGTGATACCACTCCATTTTGCATGCAGTGAATTCAGTTCAAGCATCATTATTATATTGATGCTTGCCTTTTTTTTTTACTCCATGTTAAATATGTTCTTTAAAATATTTAGGTAAAAAAGAGTCTGTTTATGTTATACCAAGTCCTTAAAATAAACAAACACCGCAATTACAAAAATAAAAACCTGGGCGAAGAATGGGTACTTCACCTAGTGCTTTATAAAATACATGTCTGGAAGTCCAAGGAGCTGCCCTACTTATTTCTGCTACCAGTGCCCCATCACAAAAAACTACTTAGGCTGCCCGAGTTTTGGTGAAATCTGTTGTACCTCCCTTTCTACTATTAGATCCTGACAGACAGCTGGCTCAGGGCCCAAACAGAGATTTATTAGGTCTGAGACCCAAGACAGCTTTGGCCAGGCTGTTATCAAGCACGGGCATTCAGCAGAGCCCTTGAGTTTTTTGATATTAGAGGACATGCATGCATAAGACATGGTGACTGCTGAAGCTAGTCTTCACATCATCTGGTAGCACTTCCCATTGCTCATCATTTGCACGCAGGCAGGCAGGCAGGCTGGCTGACTCAACCCTTGATTTGATCTAACCAGCAAATAATTCTGGCATGACTACATCCTTACAGGATCTCCTGAAAGGTACCTATGGAAGCAATCAGTCAGAACATCTCAAAAGGTCAGGTAAGTGGAGAATTACTTACTTTTTTGTAACCGATACACCAGTTCCACAAATGCACTTTTGATGGGAAGGGGGCGCAGATCTCACTTCCTATTTGTTATACAAAACATTGCTGTGGTGTTGTTCACTGAGACTTGGGATTATTCTTGGAGAATGGGGGAGCGAGGGGTGGAAAATGTGATGGTAGTATGATAAATTGTTCTCAACTCCAGAATGTTCATATGAAACAAAGACTTGAGGCTCAAACCTCTAAGTCCAAATGAGCCTCCATTCCAAATTGGAGCCATCTGTTGGAGTTTGATGCTAACAGAAGAGAGCAAGCACACAAACTTGCTAAATTTCTTGGTAGCTTTCCATCAGTTTAAGGGTGACAGGATTTGTAAGGGTCCCTTCAGTTCTTCAAGGTGATGTCTGATGCAGTCAAACCTGAACAGTTTGTGGGGTTAGGTTCCACAGCCCTTGCAAAGACAACAGCTTGCAAACAAACTGGGGTCACACACATCTTTAGCAAACAGCAACACTGGCTCAACTCTAATTGCTTTTATTTCAAAGGGCATCATTTCTCCAATCAGATGCATGGGACCACTGCTGCGCTCTGGCCGAGTGGAGAAGAGATGCTCTCTGGAGTAAAAATCATAGCTAACAGACTTATGGCTTGTCTTTTAATTGTAGGCTGACCACACTTCCTGGATTGGCAGGGACAGTCCCAGATTTCAGAGGCCGTCTCATGCTTCAATTTTCTGTAATGCCAATCCAGGACTTAGCATCCTGGCCATGTCTCTACCCACATGCACAACTCTTGGCTCAGGTGCCCAGCCCATGGACAGATTTGCTCCAATTCAATTTTCTCCAGGAAGCCCAAGCAGTGGGCTGATCTCTGGTCTGGACCCTGCTGGGTGACAAGAGGTGCTCACACAGTAGAGTTGGGGTCAGGGAAACAGGTGTGCGTGCACATGCACGTACCCTCCTGCCCTGCCCTGCTCCTGGAAGCTGCAGAGTTGGGGCTGTGTGCATGCATGCACTGGCACTCTCCTCTCTGCCCCTCCTTCCACTCCCCCACCCCCAGATGTCCCTCAAATTGTTATGATCACCCTATTTATTCAGCATCCTATGGCACATTAAATGGGTTGTGAATCACCTGGAAACAAGTGATCCCAGAAATACTGGAAATTAAACTTCAAACCCCAGCAAGTCTGGCATGTTGCATTATAGAGAATTGTGTGGTCTGGAGACCCGAGGTGAGTACTCAATGAAGTCTGAGGACGTGCTTATAAATCAATCACTGACATAATCATATAGTTGAATCTTTCCCCGAGGCAGGTAAGCACTTGTTGAACATATTGAATAGGAACTAGAAGAATCAATTCTTCCTTGTTGACCTGAACCCCAAGGAGATAGGAAGATGGATAGTAAACTGAATACACTGGGCATGTCTATATGAGAAGTTTACTGCAGAGTCGCCTAACTAACTCCTTGGTAAAAAGTTTCAGCATCTATACATGTAGCCCTATTAGGCTGCAGTAGACTAGTAAATGCCACCATAGGTTAGTACTTGTAAAACACAAGTACTATCTTATGGCAGCACCGAGCATGCTATAACACACATGTAGATGCTGACCGTGCTAGCTGGGGCACGAGGGTGCTTCAGTGTGGGGGCTGCTGCCAGCTAGTTCCACACTGGAGCACTCTCGTGCCCCAGCCACCCCTTCCATAGCACACTGGGCCGAGCTGGAGCAGCCCCGGGCTGGCAAGCTGATCCCACCAGATCCTGCCAGCCGGGGCTGCTCTTTTCCAGCTCAGTGTGCTGCAGTTCTGAATGCACGTGCAAACATGAAGTCTGGGAGCAATAAATACTGGTGCAAACTGCCACAGTTTATTGTATTGAACTAACTGCATGTGTAGATGTGCCTACTAATGACCTACTGAAATCCCTCAGGTAAGTCAGTTGTTGAGGCATGTATTCATTGCCTCCTCACTCCTGATTGTAGTAATAACCTCTCAGGTAGATTGTTAGTGCAACCAGGTACTTGGTGAATCCACTACATACTGATGACAAACCAAGTGGCAGTATGCTGCACTGATGACAGCAATTACCAATTTAATATCTTAGCCATTTTTTAAGGGGAGAAGATACGGTTCTACGAGTATGTATCCTGAAGGCTTGCAGCTTCCAGGGGACCTGCTATGTGGATCCAGGAGTGAGGATAAGGGATACCACAGTACCCGTACCATCCTGAAATTCAAAGTCAGTACACAAAGGGGTTTGCCCGTCTCCTGTCCAGAACTGATAAGCCAGTCCCCCTTTTTTCTTTAGGGAGTAACATCCCTTCACTCCAAATTCTGCTGGAACAGTCTGCTGAATCAAGGACCAGAAGAAACTACTTCCTGCTGTCGTAGGCTCTCAGATAGGGAGGATTTATGGAAATAAACAGAATGTGTGGATCTAAATGGAATTTCCCTGTGCTCGTACCTCCACAACAAATGGTCTGTCACTATGATACTCAAATGCCATTGAAGTAAAAATGAGAGAGAGAGCTGCCAAAATGCGGGGAACGAGAGAATGATCCATCAGAAGGACCCTGATGAGAGAAAGGAAACAAATGTAAGTCAATAGTTGGATGCATAGAGGATGAAGAAGCAATGAAGTTGTTCTCCTTTGGAACCTCAGACGCTTCCTGGGAGACTTAGATGGTCTGTGCTGAAGGTATTAAGAGGACCTGGGACTTTGCTGTTTTTTCCCTTAAAGCAGGAATATATACCCCACCCAGCTTAGCACTATATAGGTGTCCATTAAACAACAGAACACCTCATTATTCTTGGAAGTGAACAAGCCTCATCCTTCAAAAGACAGGCTTTCCACCTGACAACTGAATGCTGGAAACTAGGAACCAGAAGGATGTTCTCATGACATGAAGGACTCAATGTTCAATGCACTTAAGGGTTTTTAGTTATAGGATGGAACCAACTAAATGTGCAAAGGGGATAGAACAGACAAGTGGGTCTGTTAAATAACATGGGGGTGTGGAAAGAGGGGAAGAAGAGAGGAAACCCCCCCCACAAATGCTAAAGTCCTTTAAGAATCTAGAGGCCCTGGCTTTGGGCTGCTTCTGTATCTGCTCCTCCGGGCTAGCTCTTCTCTGATCTCAACTCCAGGTCACCTGGTGGGGAGAAGGTAGGCACCACCTAGATTGCAACATCTGTAAGGCATGAGGAGTTTCTTCACACAGGTTCAGGTTCCATTGGACTTTCCTCCTTTGACTACTCACGTTTCCTTCACATTAAAGAAATTCTTCCTTGTAACTGTGGAATTTTATCAGAGAAACTAGCAGTGGAGTATAGCTTGGATAGTCATCTCATCTTCCAAAAGTGTCATTTTTACACCCAAATTCAGGTTTTTAGCATTCCTGCTCCATGGGAAAAATGTGGGAAGATTGAAGCTTGGTTCAATGACAGATCCTGGAGCTGGATCCATAGATAACTACTTGACTCATCAGTATCCAACACTGCACAGATGGAAGAGCTATAAGCTGGCACCTGCCAGAGTAACTTCTCAGGGTCCAGAAGGTCTTCATTATTGAGCTTTATTTGATGTATGTAGCATGATGACATTCATCAAAGATGTGCAGGAAAGATCAGACAACTTTCCCTTGGATCACCAGCATGCACACCTGCCATTCTTCTTCAAAAGCTGTTCAGAATGAGTCATATAACAGTACTCCAATCTCAGATAAAAGGATATGGGGGACAGAATATTGGAGTTAACCTGTAACTCTTCCTGGACCCGATTCAAAGCTTCAGCAGCAGCGGCAGGTTCTTAATTACCTTGGAGTGAAGTGCTACTCTGAAATGGTAGGTATGGAATGGTGTCACCATTGTTGGCCTTTGGGCAGACTAAATGCCAAAAGGTGCTAATAAATTGAAGGAGCCAGAGATTGTGCTGGGACATACCAAAAGAACAGGATTACTCCCAAATCTAGAACTGAAAAAAAGCAATGGTAATGAAACCAAGCTTCCTTATCAGAAGTGCAGGATTTATGCATCTGGACCCCAGGAACAACAGTACAATAGCTTTCCAATGTTGCAAGTTGAGGAGGAAGTGGCGTCTCTCCTTACATGGTACATCTGACATAGCAGAATGCGAGGCATACCCACTCTTCTTTCTTCTTGGCTGCAGAGTCTGGGAAACTGCTGGTACAGCAAGGATACCACAGTGATTCACTAACAGTGGGAAGCCTGGTATTGACGAGATAGATTGATACCAGAATTTACAGCACAGGTCTCAAATGATAACTGGACACTTAATGTGGTTACACCAACAGTGCCAGCACTTAGGATGCAGGCACTATAGTACTATACGACTGGCAGTGGGTGATTTTTCTTTCTTTTTTACTTTGAGAAGACTGGTACTGCAGCACAGTGACTGGAACTAGAATGGGCTGCAGAGGGTCTTTCAGTACCTGCAAGGTTAAAACTGTTAAAGCCACACTCTTATGAATCCCCTTCCCACCAAGCTGCAAGATCTGTTACTAGATCAAAAAGGAAGAACCTTTAGAAACTGTCCATATTGGATGGAAAGGAAGAGGGTTACTACTAGGGGTGCACCAATAGAGATTTTTTGGGCCGATACAGACGGTCAATTTTTAAATGAGCCATATTGGCCTACACCGATCCGATTGCTAATATGCAGCTCAGCAGCATGGAGAATGGTGACTGGCTGGTAAGTCCACTGCAGGAGAAGGGAAGGGGGTGGTGGAAAATAGAGGCCTCCGCAGTGATGGAGGGAAACCTGGCTTCCGCAGTTGGTGCTGGGGCAGGTGCTGCCCAGCCAGGCAGGGCAGGGCATGGGACCAAGCTGTGGCTCATCTGGAAACTGTGGGGGCTCCCACTGGTCCACACATGCCAGGAGGGCATGGAGGGGCTTGTGTCCCCTGGATCTGTGTGCGGAGTGGGGTGGGCTGCCACTGTGGGCTAGAGCTGGGGGCAGTGCTGGGCTCCTCCTGGCAGGAGGCTGTGCCAGGTGCTGGGGGGGCGCTATGGCTTTAGCTCTGCCAATCTCCCCTCCCAGCACCGCTGCTCCCCCAGCCCTCAGCAGCAGCCTGCCCCACCCAGATCTGGGCGCACACCCCCCTTGCCCACCCAGGTGTGTGCAGTGGCTGGAGCCACCCCCTTCCTTCCCCACATCCCCCAGATGACCTGCAGCTCTGTTCTGTGCCCTGGCAGGGCAGCACCTGCCCCTGCCCCAGGGCCAGGCCTACTCCCTCACCGCAGGAGCCTCAATGTACACCCCCAGCATACCCCTTCCCTCGCCCAGACTTACCAGCTGAACCTGGCTGCTCCTGCCCTGCCCTGCATGCATCCACAGGGCATTTATCAGCCACATTACCCAAAAAGAGCCGATTGCTGATACTTCCAATTTTCCTCATATTGGATATGGGACCAATGCCTCAGTGCACCTCTAGTTATTAACCTCCCCTAAGACTGAAAAAGAAAAATCAAGGAAAGTGACAATTCCCAGGGGGAAACAAAGGAAGGAATAAGAAAAAAGTTGAAAAGTGTCATAATTTTAAAACACCAACTGAAAGTCAACAGGAAAGAAGAATACATAAGCAGCCAACATGATTATACAATCCAGATGCCAATTCCATCTACTATTTAGATGGATTAATCAAGGTCATCCTCTGGTCTCTTTTGGCACAGTCTATTTTTGCCAAGACCATGACACACAAAAGTTGGAGGAGATGGAAGGGAAGAAAAACAAGCACAAGTATGAAAAAAATACTGAAAGACTTTTGGTTCAAGTATATTTTTTTCTGTTGCCTTCTATATCCTCAGAATGTGTTAAGTGACTTCACGGTTCCAACATCTGCTAAGTGTGAGGCCACACTCAAGTCTGCCAAATGAGACCAAAGAGCATGTCCTTCAAAGGATTTTTCTAACAAAGTTTTCACTTACTGGTTTCCAGTCTGACATCTTTTGAGTTTTATTGCATCCAAACATTAGTCAGTCAACAGTCATGGGATAAATATTTTTACTTCCATGTCCTAAGCTTAGCTATGTGTACACGAAGTGTATTTTAAGTAAATAAAGGACTGACAGCACAATTGGCTGGATTCTAGTTCCATAATCTGTTCTGAAAATGCCTTACCATCCTTTAAGAACTGCACACCAGATGAATTGCTTCATATTATTTATTCTACATATAAACATGCTTTTATCAGATGAGAAAGGGGCATACATTTCAGAACAACCAAGGAGCATTTTCTCTTTTGTCCTCCCCAATTAGAGAAGAACAGAAATGCAGAGATTCCCAATACACTCAACTCTACTTGAAAAGAACATGGCATGGACAGAAAAGCTTTTAGTGTCTAAAACCTTAAAACAAGATGAAGTAGGAAGAACCAGGGGTTGCATTCTTTACTGTAGTTCATGGAGCAGAGACTGTTCACAGAACATTAGGAGTGTTACAGAAGCACCAGGTGACCACCAACTTGTGTTGGTGTCTAAACTTGTGTTTAGTGCTCAGTGCGAGGGGGAGGGGGGAAAGGAAAAAAAAAAAAAAAAAAAAAATCACATCTTCTTCAGCAATGGTCCAATGCAGTTGCTATATCATATTCAGTAACCTTGGAGCAGGACTGAAAACAACTTATTCCAGACAAGCGTATGACAAAGCTCAACCCACAACTGGAGCTCTTTTTTTAATCTCAGTGATAGTGATCAAGGTCTGAAAGGATGCCAAGAATAAAAGATACCCTTTTGGTATGGAAGCGCTCTCTCCAGCAGCAGCGAGCATGGAAGTCATAATGTGCAAGCTTCCCAGTATCACTGCTATCAGGTTACTGAAGTCAGTGCTACATTTAAAAATCACCAAAAATTGACATTTTGGGAACTGTCTTCTGTCAAATCTTTGTGGAATTATCACAGTAGTTTTTTTCTTGGCCATGTTTGTCTTATTTTCTGGGAGGAACAGGTTTCTCACCATTCAAATCTTATCTATTCAGATGTCTCCACCACAGAACACTGAACGTACTGAACACAGGGTAGGGGGAGCAGAACAGCCACTGTGAACAACGTTCAGTAAATCTACTAATATATATAGTGTGCTCACATAGATATGCAACATAACAACTGTAGTACTGTTACTGGTTTGAAAACATTTCTAAAGACTTAACATGTAAAATTTTAAATACCTGAACATAAATAATGGCTAAAGTGAAATTAAAGGTGGGGAACCACACACTGTTCATAGGATAGGCATTCACTCAGAGTAAGTCATTTAATAAGTTTACCTATTCAGTACCTTAAAAACAAACAAACAAACCCCAAAAAACTAAAAATCGGGAATTTTATGTTCTAGAACAGTGGTTCTCAAAACTTTTTCCCCTGCAGACCACACAAAGCACACAACTCGTATTTTAAGATCAGTAGTCTTACCTTTCTAATGCGATGGATGCGCCTGTTTTTTGAGCCAAGTTCTGGGATGTTGGGCATAATGTTTGCTAGCTTTAGCCATAGTCCACCTTTCTGTGGGCCACCTGAATGGAGCTCGCAGACCAGTTGTGGTTCACAGGCCACAGTTTGAGAACCTCTGCTCTAGAAGTATTTCTAGAGCTACATGACAGGTGGTTATGAAGAGGACAGACTTCAGTGGTGGCCGGTGACAGAACAAGGAGCTATAGTTTTAAAAGTTGCAGCAAGGGAAGTTTAGGTTATATATTAGGAAAAAAAACCTCTCACTGGGAAGGCAGCAAGACACTGGAACAGGTTACCTAGAAAGGTTGTGGAATCTCTATCCCTGGAGGTTTTTAAGACCTAGCTAGACAAAGCCTTGGCTGGGATGATCTAGCTGGGGATGCTTTGAGCAGGGGGTTGGACAAGATGATGATCTCATGAGATGCCTTCCAACCCTAATTTTCCAAGTAAGGCAAGCTATGCTTTTGCATGCTTTGGGAATCTGGTTATTAGAATTAAAAAAAAAAAGGCACCACTAGAAGTAACCAGATAGCACCCTCCCCACCACCCCCCTACAGTTAATTTGAGCCAAGAGCTCAGAATTCAAGACCGCATAATGGTAAGCAACCTCCAGGCTTTGCACTAAAGTAATTCCCATAGATGTTGTTATCTGGATACCTAGAAGAAGGGAATGCAAGATTATGCCTGGTTGTGAGCAGAACGTAACAATTTTGTAACTGGCATAGTAAACACAGGTACCTAGAGCCCTACTGAGGCTATATATAACCCTATTGAAATAAGAGCTTTTCTCCCTATCTGATGAAAGTCAACTAATCCTGTGCATGCCGACTAAGTTATTATTGCTTCAAATGTTCAGGAGCGGAGGGAGTAAGAAACAGAAAAGCAAGCATGTTCAACTTCAGCAGAACAAACATTGGGAAAAATGCAGACTATGCTGAGAAGTCACATGATACGAGAGGCAATAAGTGAAAGGTTAAATTAGTTGTGGATAAGAAATGAAGACTTGTTTATAAAGACTTAATTTTTCAAAGCATTGCTTAGGCAGTCAATATGCTCCCAGGTTTATAAAACTCTCCAGGAGCAGAACTGACTTGCACAAGACCTTCAAATAACAATGTCCCTTCTTACCGGGTCCCACACTTAGAGAACCTTTATAAATTTGCTATATAATCAACGGCTGGATTATCAGGCATAAAAGCACACTCCCTATTCCCCCCTCCCCCTGCCTCCGTTGTAGAAACCGACGGAGAAAACAGGATTAAATTTAAAGCCATAGCACCTTTAATCCACAGCACTATGGTAGGAAGGACTTTTGTTTGCAGATGAAAGATCTAGACACAGGAGTTTAGTAAAGAGATTCTATTCATAAAGTAGTTGCTACAATGTGGGATGAAGTACTGCATGCCACAGCAAGACCAATTTATGTATCTTTTTTTAATTAGGAGAGTTATTTGTAGGATGCAATACTCAACATAATTGATAATTCCAGAGAGGATGGATTGACTCAGTTGTCCAAGGCTGAGAATGCTTTGTTAGCATAAAAACCTCAAATTGCTTCACTTATCTCCTGTCCACATGTTAATAGCCATAGGTCTGTCACAAGGGGAGAAAATTTCAAGTGGCAGCAAAAGTGAAACAGCTATTGGAGTTTATGGCACAAACCCCCATTCTGTAAAAGGTTATCTAAAAACACAAGTTTTCAAGATCAACAATTATGCTGGTCATATTAGACAAGATCCTACAAGCCTTACACAGAAAAGAAAAATCATGCATGTATCTCAGTCTGTAAAGAGATGGCCTAGAACAGATTTACATATTAAATATTTGGACAGAAGTGAGAACACAGAGCCATAGCCTTGCCCTCAACTTGTACTGTGTACATAAGCAGAAAACTTTCCATGTATACAGGCAGAAAAAGAAAAAAAGAAAAAAAAAAAAAATCAAGCAAGGTGGCTCTTCTGTCACTTGGTCACCATGTGGAGAACAGCAGAGAGGAAGGGTGGCAGGGAAGTGCTATTCATGATGAGAATGCTCATTAAAGTCTCTTCCCTGGAAAAGAATTCAGTTCAATGGCCCTTAATCCAAAAAGATCCCCATTTAAGGGAATGGAAGCTTGGCTTAATTACAGACAACAGAATTTGGCTTACAGGGGCAGGGACATATCATGAAAGATTAGACTTCCCTATGAAAACAAAGATAAATTTTAAGCCCTAGACAATAGTTAAAGACAAACAAAGCTGTTAAAACATTATCCAATAAAGCTTTCAAAGACAACAACCAAGTGCATTGACAAAAATGAAAAGAGAGCCTTGTTATTGTACTAACTAGGAGGTTCTCTCAATAGTTATTAGTTGTTCACAGCAGGGAGCAAACACAAGACCGATATGGTGAGAGATAGCACACACTGAGCATGACGGTAAGATGTGGGCAGAATTAGCAAGAGTCATTTGATTCCTACATTGTCTTCAGCTTGACAAAAAGCAACATTTACAAGAAAGGCAAAAACAAAAAAAACCCCCAGAAGAACATTCACATTAACTTAACAGAAAACTGAGTATGACATTTGTAGAAATTGCTCATTTGATGTGCACTTGCCTCATACAATGCTCCATAAAGATTTAAAAAAAAGAAAATAAGAGAGAGAGAGAGAGACTTTTCATTATGTCATATCAAGCTTCAAGGAGAAGATAGAGGGGAACTTTTTTCACTGTAGAAGGGAAGTACCTATTTTTCCAAAAAACAAACAAACAAACAAACAAACCCAAACACCGCCCCCCCACGCAAACAAAAACAATGAGTAGTCTAATTATTCAAAGCATATGTTCAAAATGTATAATTTATGACCATTAAAACTAATAATTCCAGGCCAGTTTCTACAGGGTGTGCATTTATGTAGAATTTGACCTTAGCCAGATGTCAACAACTCAAAGGCATATCACAGATTTCCACGAAATTTTGGTTCATTTCATCTAGCTGCAAAGTGAGGTCAATACACTGGTTTATTTTCCAAAGAAAACTGCCAGTATGTTGCAACCAGAAAGCCTAAAATTATAAATATATATTTTATATATATTTTTTTTTATATACACTTTTAAAATATATATTCTGGAGAATCCAACAGAAGCCAAGAACAAAGACGTTTTTGTGCAGGACTGCCCCTAGTTATTATTCCTTTTGCCCCCTTGGTAAAATGCTGAGCATTCACACTAATGGCTTATAACTAAATCTTGCAGGCCTTCTTCAAATAAAATGTATAGTGAATCTAATGGAATATCTGCCCAAGAGGACTATTTTTAGTCTATAATTAGAAAGACAAACCAATTAGAACAATGCATTTTAATGTAGTTACTAAACACTTTAATGGAAGGCTCTGTAAACAAGTTACACATAGCAAATCTGCCAGATCTTCACGGCCTCTGAAGGGCTGGCAGCACAAATGATACCCCATTCACATTTTCTGTCTTGTCCAGTCTGCCACAGTTTGCAACGTGGGGATCTAGATTCCCAAGTGCTTATGACCAAAGACTAACAGTTATTCAGATAGCTTCACCTGGGGAAAAACACCATGCTGGAAGCTGCTCTATACCGCAGCTGAGTTTTCATGGAGCTCCCCTTAAATCCACTAAACAGCCATAACTAGTGCAGAAACAGAGGGATGACTTCTCTTTTGTGCTACAGCTAAATATTAGGGTTGTGCGAGATTTCGCTGGCTGTTTCAACTCGTTTCAAGCCCGAAACGACAAAATCAAACTGAAGTGAGGGCAGATGAAATGTTTTGAGAGTTTCACAACGTTTCAGGTTTCAAAGCTGAAGATGGGCTTGCTTGCAGGGAAACAAAGTAAGGAGAGGGAGGGGGGAAAAGGACACAGTGAAGGCACGCCTTAACACATGCTGGAGAAGCTCCTGCAGGAGAGGAAAGAAAGGCTGTCAGTTTGGCTGCCTGAGATGCTGCTGGTACTACTGTGCTGCTCTTCACAAAGTTAGTTTCTGGGAACAACAGGTAAAATAACATCTCCTTGAAACCTGGCAGAACTCATGCCCTCAGCAGGGGCTACCATGCCTGCTGTTTTTATTCAAATCTGCCAAAAAATGACAAAGTTATAGGCAGTTTCGCACTTCCCCATTGTAGACTATGAGCAACACTGTTTCGCTGTTTTGATGTTTCGACTAAATGAAACGGACCAGCGCTTCTGAAACCAAACTAAACAGTGTCCCATCAAAACGGTCAAAAGGAAGTCTAAATGAAACAGTACTGTTTCACACAGCCCTACTAAATATGACAACCAAAGTGCAAAAAAATATTGCTGCCAGCACTCAGGCATTTTCTGTGAAGGCTCTTCAACTTTGAAATTTGCTTGCCAGGTATAAAATAATTCTGTTTCTCATCCCCTTTTCTCCTCTCCCAGCATGCAACAAAGTACTGGTGCTGACAGGGGTTGGAGAACTGAGCAGACAGTACTTTTGCTCATTCAGGGGTTGAAATAACTGGAATGCTAGAAAACAAGTGGGCTGTTATATATCAGTTTGGGGATGGCTGGGATTGGCCACTATTCTGTTATTTTTGGGCTGTATTATTAATTGATGGTAGAACTTCTAGGAGTAGGGCAGATGCTATTCATCCAAGTTTATACTGAAAAAAAAAGCATGTTTCTTGTTCACAGATATTTTCTACAATGCCAAATAGAACTCGTATCTCAAACAACACTGCCAGGCATCCCCTCCTTTCCCCAAGAACCTGGTCTTGCCGCTTTTCTTATATCATTGTAATGGCTCCATAGCTCAAAGCGCACAAGTGTTTCCACTAGAAACAGCTTTTGAAAAAGGCATTTAAAATGTTACTATAAATGTTCAGTGAGCTACAAGCTGGCAATCAAAGGTTGCAGGACTCGGAAGAAATGGAAATTACGAAGAGAAGGTTTTGAACGTATGTGTTTTCACCCCCGAAACAAGTGAGTCAAGTATTTGACCAGGCTGAGGTACAAAAATACATAAAAAGAAAAAAGTCTGTTGAGGAATTACAATTATGCAGGTACAATAAATGGTCTCCCTATTTTTTTGTGATCATTTTTATTGTTGACAGGAAGTAGTAATATTTGAGATTCTCCTCCCCAACCCCCCAAATCATGTTAACCCCATTGATGTCTTCCTTCAAGAACTGTTCCTAGGATACAATCAGTTAAAAAAGTGACTTGAGAAGTCCTTAAACAGATTTGCCTGAATGGCCTGAAGCAGGCTATGACATTTTAAAGTGAGGTTTTCAGAACAGTTTAGGGAATGTATCTACATCTATCATTTAAAAAAATAGCATCTAAATCCTCTAAACCACTTTCAAAGTCTCAACTCATACTCCAGCCTTTTTTGATTCCCTAGCCAACATAAACTATTCAAAGCCACAGAACTGTGGTAACTAGCTCCCACACACAGTACCTTACCTATGGAGCTGTTAGTGATGCATCCATAATACATGGAACAGATGGCCTGTGAGAATGTATCCCCACCCCCAGCCCCTTCCATCACACTGCACTTCAACTTCATTCATCTTTAAAATAAGTCACATTGTGGAATATTAAGATTGCCACACACTTTCTTACCTTTACCTTCAGCTTTTCTCTTCAGCATTGCTAATTTTTTCACAGTATTAGAGCTAATGACATGCTATTAGGAAATCATAAAAAAAAATAATGAATTATATTCTGGTTGCATCATTACTTTTAAGAAGACGTACCATGTCTGCACTGCCATAACAACCGCTTAACATAGTTAAAATAAACTAATGATTTTATTTGTACTGCAGAAAGAGTTACTGTAACATGAACTGCAAATCTTCCAGTGTTGGCAGAAAAGGACTAATTTTGTTTGATATTTGGGTTGTGTGTTTAGATTTACATAACTTTACAAGGTTTAGCTGTTCTTTAGATGCAAACCAAAAAGGAAAATAAATCCAGTAATTTTTGAATTAAGGGGAAAAAAAAAAAAAAAAAAAAAATCAAACCCAAGCGTGTAGGAAGACATGAATGTTTTACTCACACTTAAGCATAAACCACTTGGCTTGATTAGCAATCAGATTAATAATTAAAGCAAAATGTGGATTGATAAGTTTTCCAGCAAGAGTAGCAGAGCTATTTATACAGTAGTCTTTAAATAGGAGTAGAGAAATCCTAGTACAGACTGACATTATGCTGCAAATACCAGAAAGGCTCATGGTTTTTCTAAGAGTTTAAAGAAAGCTTTGTATACATTTTCAGCAGAGAAGATGAGAGTTATTTATACCTAAAGGGCAAAAGAAAATTTCAGAAGATGTTAAAAATAAAGTTCTAGGTACATACATAAAACTGTCTTTTCCAGCAACACTGGAAATACTGGCCCACAGACCAGGTATAGCAGAGCCAAGGACAACAAAGTTCTGTCCCTCAAAGTTAAGGACACTTCTACCTGAGTGTAGAGAGACCACAAGAAAGAGAGATAACGGGACAGTTTAGTCTTCATTTCCTGCAATTCTTGACCTCTCTGCTGAGAGCTGCCAAAATTGGAGTCAATTACAATGGTGAATTTTGTTAAGTGGCAGAAGATAACTGCAAGTAACTAAACTGAGAATCCCAAATCATCATCGACTATAAAAGATCAGACCTTCATTTTCAGGTTCAAGAGACAGTCACATTTTTATAAACATACCTGCTCATGCAGACATATCTGACTTAGCTTAAGCAGCTCAGGTACTGGTAGGAGTCTAACCACAGTTACTCAGGCTACACAAGCCCACCTAAACCTTCCAGTAAATGTCTAAAGGTAAAAGACTACAACTCACTGCAGTTACACTGCAATGAGTCCATGAACTAGCTAGTTTAAAAGTTAGCTTGAGTATAACAACATGAGCTGCAGTCATACCTCTGGACTGCAGCACAGACATACCCATAGGATAAATATGAAACCATGACAGGTGGCAGCTTGGAAATATCATTACTAAGCCTCAAGCCAATTTTAAAGTAGCGCTGTTGATTAAGGAGAGTATTGGCTATACTAACTTATTCTTCTACCTGCCTTTTTCAGGAAATTAAGTTAAATGGAACTGGAACGCACACATACAGGTGGGGATACTCATGCAGTGGAAACAGGAAACAGTGATTTCCTATTGGAAATAGTTCTCATTGGTTTATCTTCAGACATATTAACCTCCTCCACTTGCCAATACTGCTGTGCGCCAGTTGGGGAGCACCATAGCTACCTGCTGAGTCACCAGGCTGGGACTACCTTTTTGTAGAGGCCATGCTCTACAAAAAGCTGTTATCACACCTGAACTAACCAATCCAGGCCATTTCACTGAAATAACACTTCCAACTCTACTCTTCGCCCTTCCCAGCATCCCTTAACCCACAAGGGAAGCAAAAACTTTAAAACGTATCTAAAAACAAAACTGGCTAACCCCCCAAACTGTTGCATACGAATCAAGTTTTAACTGGGAGCATTAACAAGCCAATCGTTTCTCTAATGCTGCTTTGCACAGGCAATCTAAACCCAGCAGAAATCCTAAATCTGCCCTCTTGGGAGCTCATCCCATGTACTGCAGGGTGCTTTAAGAAATAGTATGAATATGAAATTAGAGACTGTCAAAATGCACGCAACAAGGGACTGGAAAGACAGTACATCTATTATTTTCCCACTTGCAAGCATCGAATTCTGATATCTAAGCTAAAAAGGCTCTTTTTAAACAAAGGAGTAGGGGGAAGTTTGGATGCAATTTTTTTTTTGGAGAAGGTAAAAAAGCATTTATGTGATGTATAATTGTGACCCCCTTTTCCATCACCTTCAGCACAAAGTTTCATTACTGGACCTACAGGATTACACTGGCTGACACCAACGTAGGAGTGGGACTAGAACGCCTATCCCACAGGGGCCTCAGCTTGGCCACGTGCTGCTGGGGCTATGATCCATGTTGAGCATACAAGACCCTTTCCCCCCTTTCCTTCCCAATAGCTGAATTCCCAGCACAACATGTACATCTGCTACTGATGCTACTTTGGGGACGATGGGAGCCCAGTTTTAGAATTTCTGCCAAAACAGATTAACGTGAACACTTTCTTTGTCAAAATGTTGATTAAAAAAAAAAATCCCCTCCAAACCTGACCAAAATGTTTTGGAATAAAAAAAAAAAAAAGGTACAGTGCCCTGGATTATTTTAAAAGGTCTGTCACAAACAAGAGGTCTTAGAATTTCTCAAAAAAAGATTCCCAAAACAAAAAGTGTTAAGGTGTTAAAGTTACCAAAAGTGGGAGCTGCTATTCACCCATTGCAGGCACACACACTAGGGGATATTTCCCCTCTCAACATTATATTTCAGCCCAGCATGCTGGAGCTTTTTTCAAGCAGAAGATAACTTTCTGGTCCTCACACTTAAACAGAGCTGTATAAATTTGAGAGATACAGACTTCACAAACATTTCGATCCAGAAGTGGAGGTATTTCAGTTATGGGATATTTACAGACCTTCATTTCCAATACAATATAATGAAATCGAGGCGCCAATCCTACCTCACTAGCGTTTACAGAGTGCTTCTGATGCAAAGGCCTATGGAAGCACCGAATCCTTTGTAAAGGAACCCCGTGGTCCCCATTGCTCAACTGTATCAAGTGTTTCTGAAAAGTGGTATTTAAAAGAGCAGATTCACAACTGCTTTATAAAACCATGGTCACACGAGACCTACCCAGAGCAGAATCAACTTTCTGAATATTACAAATGCACCTTTTCTGAATGAGTATATATTATTCTCTTTAAACCAACTGGCTACAAGTAAGAGATAGTTATTACTAATGAGTGACTATTTGCATACCAAACATCTCTTGGATGGTCTGCGGCAAAGGACACCTACAAGCTCAGAAGCGACTTTGCCTTTTAAAAAGCACATCACTTTTGCAGCCATGACAGGAAGAGATCTAACAGCTAGTTGATTCAACTTCTGCTACTATGGACTGTTTACCCTTGACCCTCAAGGCCATTATTTTGTCAACCTCTGGTTAGCTTTCTTCACCCCAATAAAGACTAGACGCTGCTTGTTTTAAAACATCGAGTTTGTACATACGAGAGAAAACCAGAGACACCCCCCGCAATTCAAAATTATAATAAATCTCATTCACAAGTCAATGCCAATTAAAGGTCAATTCTTTTGCCCAGCTCCCTACATTTTTATATACGCCTGTTGGAAAGGATTTTTGCTCGCTCAATAAAAAGCCAAAAGTTATTTTTAACATTACTACCATATAATGCAATAGTTGGCTTCGAAAATGTGTTTGACACTGTTACCGTGGCAACGTGCAAATACTTTGGCCTGCAGCAAAGAAAAAAAACCCCAAAAAACCCCCAGAAAACCCAACACATTCATTCCAGGTAACGTTTTGAGCTATTAATTTTGTCCCTCTGAAAAAGAGCAGATTATCACGTTATTTCCAAGATGCTGGTCAATGACTAGGATAACACACAGTCACAAACAAGGGTATTATTGAAGATTTCCGATCTTATTTCACCCTACTGATGTCCTTACAACCCACACCCCTGTATCATTGAAGCCACAAGCTGAAAACAGCAGCTCCCAGGAAAAATAAACGCGAGCAACGAGGGAGAGAGAGAGAGAGACACCATGACATGCCAAGGAGACGGAGGCTGGGAAGAAGGCGTGCGGGCCGCGCTCCCCTAAGTTACAGGGCTCCTGCTGCCGTTGCCTGAAGCAAAAAGGGCTGGGAGGCAGATTGTGTAAAAACCTCCGGACGGCGCGTCGCACCCACACCCGCTCCATCCATCCATCCATCGGTCCGTCCGTCCGTCCGCCCATCCATCCACCTATCCGTCAGTCCGTCGCCTGCGTTTAGAAACAACGAAGCCCTTCCTCCGCTTCGTTTGGAAGGCACTCGTCTTAAACAGAGGTGTAGATGTGTATATCGTTTTAAAGTTAAATTAAAAAAAAAAAAACGGGAGGAGGAGGAGGGTGGTGGGTGAGGAGGGGGGGAATTGCTGCTCATTAAGACCAGGTTTTCCCCCCCCCCCCGCACCCCCAGGGAAACTCATTGCACATGCTCCCCGACGTTTCAGCTCCGACAGGGGAAACCGACCCCCCCAGACCCCGGGGCAGCGGGCTGTCGGAGCCGCCAGGCCCGGCGGCGAGACGTCCCCGAGGGGAGGGAGAGGGTCGGGCCCTCCCAGCTCCGGCCATTTGCACAGGCGGCGGCCCTGAAGGACGTGTCCGCGCGGGGCCCGGAAAATGGCGGCGGGCGGATGGGGGCCGCCGCTTACCTTTGAAACGGAGCTCGTGCTGCGGGTCGAGGCTCAGGACCTGCTCCGCTTTCGCCATGTTGCTGGTGGCGGCGGCA
>NW_005842094.1:1112882-1145848 GCF_000455745.1 Alligator sinensis | reverse complement strand
TGCGGCGCCCCTTCGCGCGCGGCGTGCACAGGCGGGGCTGTACCCCTAAAAAAGCGGGGTGCCTCCTTCAGGTCCAAAGTGCACCCATGTTATCTAGCATGGCTATATTTTTAGGGGTTTGAAGCCTGCAATCTCCTAGTTCTGCAACCCGGGGGGGGGGCTCGGCTCCTCCTCTAGATCCAAAGTGGACCCACGCTAGCTAGATGTTTGTATTTTTAGGGGTTTGAAGCCTGAAAATCTCCTAGCTGTGCAAGCCTGGGGCGTTCGGCTCCTCCGTGCCTCCTTCAGGTCCAAAGTGGACCCGTGTTATCTAGCATGTTTGTATTTTTAGGGGTGTAGGTTGTAGCCGTGTTGGTCTACGGACCCGGGCAGACAAGGCTCCTTGGGTGCGTCGGATATCTTTTATTCGACAAACTTAAACAGTTGGAAAAAGAATTTTCTTAGCAAGCGTTCAGGTTGAAAAACCCTTGGTGGGGCTGAGGAAGGTGCTGCAGTTGGTGCGCGCTGCTCCTGAACGTTGGTGACGCGTAGGGGGTGCACACGGGTGCATGTGCACCCCCTGCGAAAAGGCACCACTGACACTGCTGGCAGCGCCTGCAGACGGTCGCTGCGGACACTGCTGGTGGTGTCCGCAGCCAGTCCGCGATTGTAGGTGGTTGCCGACTGCTGGTCGGCGCTCACCACCCTCCCCCTGCCAACAGTGCTGCAGCCACCTGTGGGAGCTCCTTGCATGCTGCCGCCACTGACAGTGCCACCGCGGCCTGCAGGAGCTCACCGTACCGCCCCAGCCTCCAGGGCACACGTTTGTGGTGAAGAAGCCAGAGGCTGGGCTAGTCTGCATGCAAGACAGGCAGTCAGTAAATGTAAACTGAGGAGTCAGTGGGTGACAGACAGGCTGCAGGGGGGGGAAGAGAGGAGGATGAATGTAGCAGGTAATAGTGGAGAGGTACCTGGGGAGTCAGATGTCTGGCAAGTTATAATGTGTCATAAATCCGATGTCTATATTGAGTCCATGATTTTTTGTATCCAGGAGGCTGATGAAGCGAAGTTCATAGGCTTGTCTGTGAAAAGTGTTTTGTAAATTCCCTTGGAGGATTAGAACCTATATTTTTAGGTCACATTTAGAGGCTCTTCTTTTATCTATAACTAAACTTCCTGACTTTATACCTGGAGTAGTTTAAAAAAAAAAAAAAAAAAAGGCGATTGCGCCGGGGAGATGCTGTTGCCGCACCCTGGGCATGCTCTGTCCCCACCCACCCACGGGTATCCCCTCTGACCTAAGTATCCCTAGGGGTATGTGTACCCCCAGTTGACAGCTCCTGTGTTAAAGGTAAATAAAAACGATTTTTATACACTGAATATGAATAAGAGGAACATACAAGTCCCTAAGCCCATTTTTCCCATAAGCCTTTTGTCCTACCAAGCACAGATTTGCCAACCATGGGAACTTCCAGGAATCTAATCCCCATGAGGAAAACCTGTATAATATATTTCCAGCTTTGTAATGGCCTGAGATGTCGTGGTGGCCAGAGGAAACGCTACAAGGACACATTGAAAGCATGGCTCTAGAAAACAAATGCCAACACAAAGAGCCAGCTGTCAATGTTAGCCCCCGGGATAACAGGAAATAACGGCTGCAAGTTGTTGGAGAGTAGGTTCAGATTAGACATCCGTAGGAACTACTTCACAGTCAGGGCGGCTAGGATCTGGAACCAACTTCCAAGGGAAGTGGTGCTGGCTCCTACTCTGGGGGTCTTTAAGAAGTGGCTCGATGCCTACATGGCTAGGGTCACGAGCCCAGTTTCTCTCCTGCTCAGGCAGGGGGTCGGACTTGAAGATCTACAAGGTCCCTATGATTCTATGATTTTATGAATGAACTCCAGTGGTACCGCAACTGCAACCAAACAGCAGCCCATTTTGAGGTAAAGTATCTTACCCTTGCAGAAAAGAAAAGAGCAGAGGAAAGAAAACCTAGCTTCTGGTTTACTCTCCCATCTGGAAAAACCTGCAACTTCTGTGGACAGGTCTGTGGTTTAAGTACTGGACCCTTCAATCACTTCCAGAGCCATCAATGAGCTGCGGTAGAGATTATTTTTGAATCAAGGGATTGCAGCCACTACCGTGGATTCCTGTATACAGGTTTCCCTCACCATTGCGGGGTTAGGTTCCTGAAAGTTCCCATGGTTGGCAAAACAAAAGGCTTATGGGAAAAATGACAGGTGGTGGGCTGATGCGCGACCACAGAAAACCGTGGTTACTCAAAACCACGTACCGTGGTAGCTAAAATAGAATATTAAGTGTGGCTACTCAAAACCGTGGTTGGCAAGGGAAACCTGTATATCACTTAAAGAATTTCTGAGTTGTGGTATACATCAGTGTTTTCCAACTTTTCCAGCCCAAGGCACACTTACATTAATACATTTTTTCCGTGGCACACCTGTTAAGGCATTCCCTGTCCTCATAGCGTTTGTAGCTCATTGCCATGGCAAAATTCTGCAGCACACCTATTCATTTCTGACAGCACACTTTTGTGCCTTGGCATACTGGTTGGGAAATACTGGTATACATGTTTCTCAGTCAGGGATTTGCCAAGTTTGGGCTACATACTAAAGCTATACACAGCATAGTTGTCTTAAAAACTGGCATTTTTATATATGGAAAAAAAAAAAAAATCACACTGGTTTTAAGAGTGAATTTTACTTATCCTGGGCCTTGGGCATGGGAGAAGAAATTGCACATTTGCCAAGATGAAGAGAAAACATATGGTGGGTTGATTTAAAAAATAAATAGTGATGGCAACGACTGCTCAGGGATTTGTTAGAATAAGTCTGAACAAGGTAAACTAGTGAGCATAAGAGAGGTGACTAAGTGCATAAGAAACTATTTTTTTCAGACTGCTACACCGTTACTACATCAGTCCAAATTCCACGTGTGATGTGCAAAATACAGATGCATATTATACAGGTAAAGAGATACTGTATAACATGTCTTATTTTC
Organism: Alligator sinensis; assembly: GCF_000455745.1. Lineage (NCBI taxonomy): Eukaryota > Metazoa > Chordata > Crocodylia > Alligatoridae > Alligator > Alligator sinensis. The sequence goes on along the minus strand of NW_005842094.1, from coordinate 1,142,851 downwards.
ATTCCTGTCTATAATCCACAAGCGATTTATCCAGGACTCGGAAGATCTGGAGTTTGCAATGACAGGGTTGTTCTAGTTTTTGGCAGTAAAAGCAATGGCAAATGATTGATATGCATGTGAAAAATCAACACCGCTAAGTAGGAGGGTTATATTACCATGTTCAACACTGAGGAAGTCAGCACAAGTACATGTCTGCAGTATTTATACCACATCTCAACACTTCAGCTGCTCTTGTCTATATTCATCTCTGCTTTTCAGCCGCTGACTTGTTCTGCTTTCTTCAGATACTCAGAACCTGTCCATTCTTTTATTTTCATTTGTTCTGGAACATCTTTGATCTTGAATATTTTTTGTGGTTTAGTATTTAGCTTTCAGTATTATATAGCGTAGGTGACAAACTGACAATGGTTATGGGCACAGTTCTCTACCCCTGAAGTCAGGGGAGTTCTACCAATGCCTTCATAACATACTGAGATAGCTTGGTGCTGCAGTCCCCCAAATTCCCCCTCCGTCTGAATGAAAACATGGTCAAATATAGTCACGAAAGTACAACGTGGATTTTTTTTTTTTATTACTGCTGTATTCCTCTATTAGGTTTATCTACCTTGGAATCTGGGACATTTTGCCCCATTATGATTATTTGTGGGGTTCTCATTTACTGCATCACCCTAAAATAGAAATTAATGTACAACATTTAATCAGATTTGAAACCAGAGGAAATTTCATTTAGTTATTGTTCTAGAAAGGGGGCAACTTATTTGAGGAATGTTCTTCCTACAAGAATTTGTTGATGCTCTGAAGAGTTTACTTTGTATTGTAGCCTCTGGGGGTTTATTAATTATTATTATTATGAACAGATTGTTCTTTTTTTAAGCCGGACATCCTGTGTCCATGAGCACACCCATGGCCATCAGTCAAAAACTTGCAGGCACATACTGGCTTTCATCAGTTACTAAAAACCCAGGGCAGCCCAGAGTAAAACCTGCGGCTTCCAAATGACCTAAAATTATACACAAAGTATTGTATTATACACATACACACACCTAAAAGTATACAAACAGAAATGCCACAAGCAAGCCTTCAAGGTATTGCTTATACCTCTTGAAACATCCCCCTTCTGCCAGAACAATGTGCGTTTAAACAAACAAAACCAAAACCTTCCTCTACCATTTAGTGATCCACCCTTTAAAGGATGCTGGGGGTTTATTATTTTACAGAGTACATTGTAACTAGCATCTTCAAGCCACACAGATTTGAGGGCTCGCCCATGTTTGCCTCCAGATTCTTTATATACTTAAAAAAAAAAAAAATAAAATAAAAAAATCAATGTTACTTACTAAAGGTAAAATAAATTATGAGCCTAAATGAACATAGTCTGTCAGGTATCTGTAACAGGTAATTAAATAACATGTATATTTAGCAGTGCATGGATCAAGTTTCCAGAGCTGAGCATACATTCAAGGCTATTTACAAAATTTATGTATCAATTACATCTCTTCATTTTCTGCCACTTCACTACAAGGTCCCACATTGCCAGAAAGATTTTAGCAAATTGTTGAAGGAGGAGGCAGAGTAGATAAATACCCCGGGGATTACTGAACTCCCTTCTGGAGCTCCATGCTGGAATTTTCTGAAAACACCTCTAAGAATAATAAAGGTATTTAACCGAAATGGTGTGTTGGGCTTGCCTCTGTGTGGGTTGTTGTCTCTTCATAAGTTGCATGTGCAAATCATGCATTACGCATTCGGTTATCTCAGGCAGTATGCAAATACAGGAATATGTGGTAAGTTTCTTTTTTTCCCAGCATGCTTAATGTGCTCTGTGCTGGTTGTCTGGAAAAGGACAGACATTCTCCAAAGAAGAATTGTATCCTTTATGCAAACGCACTGACTTTTTCTTTTTAAACATTTCACATAAACATGCTCAAAAGGATACCTGAAAATGACAGAAATTGGACCATATACATAATAAGGATTGAAAGAAAATGACCTGGTAGAACACCAGTACAGTATTCATTTCCCAAGTCAACTGTAAAATTTATTGTTTAACAGAAAGATAGTGAAATACATTTTCTGACTAAAAACAAAAACCAGACCCAACACCCTCCCAATTTACGTAAAAGCAAAGGAACATTATCACTGAAGAATAGTCATTGAATGAGCTCCTTTGCTTTTTAGAAAAGATTTCTCTGCATCACCAGCTGAGGAGAGAAAACCACATAGTTATGGTATCAGTTCTTCAGTTAGTAAGTAAAGGAAGAGTTTCCTTTCTTCCTTTTGCACATATTCATCATAATTGACCCTATTCATGTATTACCGATAGCTTTTGTAGAATGTTACCCTGACGATAATCCCCTGGATAGAAGCACTTTGCGAGACCTTCTAATTAAATTATTTCCAGCATCCAACACTAATCAAATGTGGATATAAATAAAAACCCTACGTATGAAAACAGTCCTTTAACAGGGGCTGAGAAAAAAAATTGATAGCTTGACTAGATACATTTGAGGGGAAGGAGCTGTTAAAACGGTCTAAAAAGTTTCAGGTATGTAATAACTGTCCAGAGAAATCACGTTGGTAGAAAAAAAATAAACCTTTGCTTAACCTACACGCAAGCACACTTGATCCAATTTTCATTAAAGCTACCTTTCTACTGTCATTATGGAAGCTGGGTCAGACTCAACAGAGAAATACATATATATGACTGTCATTTGCTATCTCTATGCCAGCCTGGGATAAAAAAGCCTCCAGCTCAGAAAGCAAAGAAACTAAGGGTAAAAAGCTTGTCTAGAGTTTCTCTTTTGCTTGCTGTAGTCTTGCCTGGATTTAAAAACAGCTGCTAAATTTGTGGCCTATGTAATCTTCCATAGAATCAGTATGCTGACTGCAACACTCAAAGTCAAGTGGAAGCAAACTCACAGGGCAAAAAAAATAGAAAAAAAGGAAGTGTCTCAAGTTACAGTAAATGATTGAGAGCTCAGAGGGGCAAGGAGTGTATTCCCCCGCTATCCAACAGCTGGGGACAGCATTTTGAATGGAGGTAGCATCACTACAGAATACACTCAATACATTTTCAGTATGCAGAGGCTGCACCTCTGCGAGTTGGCCTTACAAAAGCAGCACACCGCTGCATAACCAAAAAGCATGATTATAATAATTCTCTTGTAGTTGAATATCACCATAGCTTTGCAGGCTGTTGAACACAGCAGCCACTTTGATCACTGACTTCAGCAACCACAATCGTGCAAGCAGTGGGAGGCCACAGTACCTGTAGGAGGTCAAATTCATGGAACTCACCTCATCTTGCTCCAACTGTGCTTCCCGTTTTTAAGGGCTTTGTGTCTCTGACCCTACTTCCTCTTAAAAAGCTTTTGATACATCAAAAACCATCTTTCTGTATTACGTTTTTTAATTTTTGTGGCTTAATTGCTCATATTAAAATAAGCTGTATGTGCCTGTGATGTTCACTTAACTACCACAATACAAGCCCATCAGGAAACAGTATGCATGAATGACTGGTGTGTGCACAACTGCACTCAAATGTGCGAGTTAGGTATACGGTCACTGATTGTGTACACAGAAGCAAGTAGTCTCATTTCTAAACCCAGATCTTATACCCATGTGGACAAGAACTATTCCTGGGAAATTAGCTTTCCTTGTCCCTTTACATCACATTGATTTTACACCTTCTCTAACTTATACATCCAAACATGACAGTTTACAGACTCCAAAGCTCTAGAGGCAAATTTGATCTGAACAGGGCCCACAAGATGCACAACCTTGTCCTGCAATCACCATATTACTTGATGCAGTTAAACTATGCATTGAGGAACTGGGTGTGAATTAGAGGTTCAGTAGCTAATATTTCATACATGAAAGGGGTGGGGTTCCCCACTCCTCCCAAAATGATATAAAACTATTTTAAAAAGCCTACTCTATCCAGTCAAAATGAACAGCCCAACCCAAACAATACTCCTGAGAGTCTGCCTGGAAAAATACATTACAAGCAACCCATTTAACAGCCTAACACTGGCAGAAGTTTGTCACGTCCTGGAGTTGATGAGCTGCAGTTTCCTAAAAGTTAGTTTACAAGTGAACATTAGACAGAAGCTGCATATTTTCATCTTTGCCATTTGTCTTTTCCCTTTTCCACAAGCACGTCTTGTTTGTTCCTACGTGCACCCGTGCCAGGAAGCCTTCTACTTCTGACCGATAAATGAGAGGTGCCAGATTGTTTCTAGAAATTAGATATTCAAAGCGTTACTTATGGCTTTCCCCGTCTTGAGGTATTTCCTATAACTCTTTTCCTGCACATTGTACCTTGACGCATACCTATTATTTTTGAAGACTGGGACAGTTAGAGAAATATTGAAGAAATAAAGCAATCACATTTATAAACAAAGCATTTTTATTAATAAAATGTTTACACCTTTTTTGCACAATACATCAACCTGGTAGTGATTCAGCATGTTATTACACTAAAAAAGTTGGTTATGAAGGCTTAAGCTGAAACAAAGCAGTTTACAATATGCTCAACAAAATATCTTTGTTTGCAGATTATGTGCTATGTGGGGAATGTAACAATTCAAACAAGAGAGAGAAATCATAAGTCTAGTTTTCCTCATCAGCATCTACAAACCAACAATACAGACATACTGTGTACACTCTCAGGACCAGCCCAAGAGACGACTGTAAAAAAAGAAGAAAAAAAAAAATCAAGTCTCAGAACATTCATAAGCTTGGCAATTCATCATTACAATATTTTATCACTAGTAAACAGGCTACATTTCATGCAATGAAGTAATGGTTGTAACTCTGTGCGGTATACAGTGTTATAAATGCTTCTGTAACTGTGAGCGGCTTAAGTTTTATTTTAACAGATGCTATATTAAGAAGGCACCGACCTTTTAACCTTTGCACCAAATTAACCCAATATAGTATTTTAGAAGGCAGAACTTAAGAAGAACTAGAATTGCTGGTACAAAGGTTAATTTTTTTACTTTTTTTTAAATGCAGACAAATACTTGTTACATTGCAAGAGCTATATGTTTATCAAGATTATTACATTTGTGCCTAAATCACTGGAACTTAAATGCCATAATTTATTTTTAAGCTAAAAAATTAAGAGACATGGAATGATTTTTCTCCATTTTTAAGTAGAGAGAAAAAAATGCCAAAATAGAAAAAAAAATTCCGCCTAGGTTTTTATTCCATTTCTATCACTGTTTCAGTGAGCACAGAGCCCAAGTTCAATATCTCAGCCTCGATACCCTGTATTAAATGGAGTTAAATCTCCTATTCTTGAAGTCTTAACTGAACCTAGCAAAAGTCAAGTCAACCCAGGTGAATAATTCATTAGGCTTTTGTCATCACCCTGGTATGATGTAGTGGATGCATCTTGCCTGCTATGTTTTCATGACTGTTCCACAAGGCTGTATTAACAAGTTACCATTTGGTTTACAAATATTTGCTGTAATGGCAGATGCTTGTAAGAATCTTGAGAACAAAGGAAAAAAGACTTGTTACCTCTTCCAATCTGAATCCAGTCAGGAAGCACAGAACAAGCTGTCAGGGAATCAGAATTAGCTTAATAACATAGGACATGCAAATCATAGAATGAGTAACTAAACAAGGCACGGACAAAGAGGGGATACAGTGTGTTCACAAGCAACAACTGAATAGAGTATGACGGGAAAAATAAAGTTAAGGCAGCGACTGGACAGAGAGAAAAGTGGGGCTTATATCTAATGCTAGGAGAGAGTCAAATTGTACATATGCAAAAAAGGAACGAAACAAAGAAATTCAACAGGCTATAATAAAAAGAAATACCTTTACATAGATTGAGAGGCAGTTGGTTACTTTGCCACAATACATGAAGTAAGCTTTGATTCAGAAATATAAGACTCCCACTGCCAAGTTCTTGGATGACATAACAAGGAAGTCAGGATTGCTCCTTTGGGGAGGGTGCCAAATCCAGCAATTGTTTGGGAAGAAGAGTCATTTATCATTCCCCTTTTGTGGAGGATTCAACAGGTGCAGAGGGATACAATGCAGCCACCCATTTCACATGTAAAGATACAGTCAACCTGAAGCCTAGTCAAAATTTTATTGTTTTTTTTATTAGATAGTTCTAGCCTTGCTACAAGTTCTGGCACCACTGCCATTTTCAGTAATACTCAGAATTCAAGGGCATACTATTCCAGAGAATTTTCCAAGAATGTGACCACTCCATAACTGGGTACCTACACGGAGACTGAGCTCTCTTGAAAAACCTGACCCTAGATTCACAATCTAAGATTTGGGAAATCAAACCCTACATTGCCCTCACATTATGGGATCTACCATTAGTCTTCTAAAAGCCTGCATTTCAAGCAAGGGTTTCAGATTAAAGCTTTCTACTTTTAGATTTCTAGATCTCTTAGGAAATCTCGGAGAGGATGGTCAATCGGAGACCCTGGACAAAGTTTGGGAGGGTCAAAACAGGATAACCAAATCTGGCACTTTTGTTTCCAGCTGGAAATATCTGCATTGATTTTTTTCAAAGATCCAAAGGATCAGAAGGCATTTTTCTGAAATAAGCATTGGTAACTGAGGACCTGAAAAATGTTGGCACCCAGTTGTTAGCCAAGAAAAGAAACAGAAAAATCACTGTTTCAAACTTGGTTCTTTCTGCAGGTTGGAGCCACTTGACAGGGCATCTGCCATCATTCTTTTGCCAGCAAGAGAGCAGCTGACATAACAGGTCTTTCATCTAGAAGCCATGTTTTTATTTCTACCTTCAATATCCAATGACATTACATGCCAACAGCTCATTTCTGCATGCAATAAGGTTTTCTTCTTGTTTAATAAAACGTATAGCCGGGGATGTGGTAGGAACATTCTGTCAGTTTTCTGTAGAGTTTTATGCTGAGTTTCTAAGTAGTTTGGTTTTAGACACATTGGCTGCTTGTAGATGTAAAAAAGCGGTGCTTTACTTGAGCGCGCTGAGCCCAGCACATGCCCAGAAGAGGTATTGCACTAGTTGGACCTGGCTCACCCCAAATCTGTATAGATCAGGTGCTTCAATGGGGTTTTTTTGGTACTTTTGTCCAATAGTGATATTAGATAAGAGTGCCAAAAATCCCCACAGAAGCACCTGATCTATACATATGCTGCAGAGCCAGGTCAAAGTAACATGCTGCTTCTCCCAGTAAAGCACGTTTTTTTAAAACATCTACAAACAGCTATAATTCTCATTTTCAGCAAGTAACTACAGCTGCATAAAAATGCATGAAGAAAGCCTACTCTTGGCAATTTCAGGATACTAAGAGTATACATATATCTGTTTAGTTCTCATTTCTGGATTTCTGGTCTTGGGATGACTAATGAACTGGTTTTTTAAAGCTTCCAATAGCTTAGAAAGGAACCCTGAAATTATTTGAACAAATAAGATAGTCAGGAATGATGTAGGTAACAATAAACCAGTAAACAATCCATACTCTTGTAATTTTTTAATATTTCCTTTGATTTTTTATACTTGTTTAGTTATTGCTATTTATAAGATAGATTTACTAAAGGAGTAGCAGTCCAAGCAGTACAGACAGACAGTCTCACTCCTGTAAATTAGCAATTCCTAAGATAGTCCATGCAGATTGCTGATCCAACACATGAAAAATAGAACATCATGTTTCTCAACGGAGCACTATGGACAGTTTCACCAAGAAGAGAAGCCATCCAAACAACATCAATTAGGTTTCTTTGCCCCTTCAAAATCTTAAATATTTTATACAGTGTTCCTTACTGGTAATGTTAAATAAGGAAGTTTAGACTTAACATCTTCATGGAATACAGATATTCAACCTGAATAATTATTTTCTGCAACTAAAGGGAAGGGTTTAGCATATACAAAGGATGGCTTCTTCCTGATGAGCTGGACAGTGAACAATGAATGACCATTCTCTTGCTCCATTTAAAGGATTTGATTTCCAAAACTCTAGAGGGACATTTTAACTTTTCCTGCAGCTAGTCCCTCTCAAGGTAAGTAAAACATTCACATTAAATAGCCTTATAGGAACATTTTTTGGTGTTATGTACATCCAATTTCACATCAAGATTTTTGTTTTGCCTAAGATTTCTGTCAAATGTCTTATCCTGGAACACTTCATGCAAACAATTTAGCCTCAACTAACTTCAAGAGAAGCAAAGGCCTACATTGATTTAAAGCTGAAGAAAGGCAAGACAAGCAGTTGATTTCCGAAAAAAAAAAAAAAGAGGTGTTTTTCTAATAAATTTTAGCAAATATCTTAGGAACCTTAACTTCTTGGCATCAACAGTTGCTTTATATCTCAAGAGAATTCCAACTCCAACTTGCTAAGAAAATTTTCAATTTGGCCTCCCCTCCAAGTTTCTGCCTTCTGCTGAAGCAAACTGATAAGAGTTATTCCATTAAAGGTTTAATGGAACCCAGTCAACATGTACATAACATGTGGTAATGCTATATACAGCAAGAAGCAATTTCTACTCATATATTGAGGACTTACATCAGCTCGTTGTAATGAGGAGCAAAAATCTTGTGCATTTGGGAGCGTGCATATCCAGGCAACAACTGCTTAAGTCAAGCTACTTTTCTTTAGTTTGTACAAAGTACATTTTGAAAAACGAGCAAGTCTGGTTCACAGTCTGGAGAGAGAAAACCCTACAAGGCTATTCTTGAAAAGTGCTGATCTCCTTAACTCCAAACTTCAGAGGGGGAAAAAAAAAAAAAGTGTTGTTAGACAGTGAGCTGGAAGAGTTGATGCTTATCACCTCCAAAGACCTGTCCTTTAGTTCTCTGTAAAAAGGCCAACCTTTGAAGAAATTAGCAGAGAAGCTGGTTGAGGGCAAAGTATAAGTAGCAGCAGCCAAACGTAGTACAGCATATCTGAATGCGGATGGCTTGATGAGAGAAACTGATATAATGGAATTTGCAAGAAAACCACTTGGCTCTGTATCAAGTAAACAGTGAACTACATACATGTCTCTGTTCCTAAGGAGATGGTAATTCTATTTGTATTCCAGCCTCCAGATATGGCAAAGGGAATAACAAAGCTTTCTTTAGGATCAAAGAACTTACATTTCAGCATTCTGTGTTCTGACATTTCAAACAAGCATGGTCCTAATGAGTAGCTTAATCTAAAACACTTCTATAAAAGATTAACTTGGTCTGACATATTTTCCTTGTGCAATGGTGTGAGACTCAAAGTGAGATGACTCAAAAGGGACAGATATTTCCTGTCCAAGGTGATAAAGCTACAATCTCCTCCGCTCCCCCCCACAACAAACAAACCAAAAACCCCAAACAAACCTACATTCAAACGCTCATTTTTTTTTAAAGTAATGCATGTATTAAACAGGCACAGTAATAAGGAAACTGGTTTGACTAGGAAGCTTACAAGCTTATACCTGCATTTTTAATTCATAGGACAATGAAGTGATAATTTAGATTATGAATGTATTTGAAGCTCCTTGATTTGCTAGCTTGCCTGAAAAATGCTCTTGATTTGATATTTCCCCCCCCACATGATCAGCATCTGGAAACTTGCCAGATTTGCAATAACACTCTTATCCTCAAATGCTGTATCTATAAGCCTGCTAAAATCCAAGGCAAAGGATAAAATTGTATGAAAGACAGTAAAGCACCTAATGCCTTGGGCTGCTTACAGACATTAAAAAAATCCCCACAAGAAATGGTACTTAACTTTAAACTCTGTGCGCTCCTGTACTGAGCCCAGCACATATCCAGAAGATGCATTGTGTTAGTTTGACACAGCTCAGCCAACGTCTGTATAGATTGGGTGCTTCAGTGGAGCTTTTCTGGCACTTTCATCTAATACAGAGGTTCTCAAATTGTGGTCTGTGGACCACCACTGGTCCGTGAGCTCCATTCAGGTGGTCCATAGAAAGGTGACTTATGGCTAAAGCTACCAAACATTACACCCAACTTCCCAGAACTTTGCTCAAAAAACAGGCACATCCGCCGCATCAGAAAGGTAAGACAACTGATATTAAAAAACGAGTTGTGTGCTTTGATATGTAGAACAAAAAAAAGTTTATTAAGTGGTCTGCCAAGACCTTTAGCAATTTTCAAGTGGTCCATGAAAAAAAAAGTTTGAGAATCACTTATCTAATAGATATGGGGTTTTCAACCTTTTTTAATAAGTGTACCCCTGGGGGAAGGGGGATGGCAAGTAGCGGAGCAGCTGCAGCATGGCATCTGTATGGCCCTGCTTTTGCCTCGCCCCAGCCCTACTCTGGTGAGGCAGCGGCACAGGGTGGTGGCGCTCTGTCCCTGCCCGTCTCTGCGTACCCCCGGAACCTTTTCAAGGTACCCCCAGGGGTACGTGTACCCCTGGTTGATAACCCCTGTAATAGATGATTGAACCAGATGCTGATTCAGATGTTACAGAGCCGGGTTGAACTAATGCGCCGCTTCTTCTGGTAAAGTGTGTTTTTTCTTTCCTCCATGTCTATCAGCAGCACTGGTGTAGAATTGGGAGAGAGGAATTTTCTGAAGTTCTGCCAATTCCAACAGCTTGCTGGCAGAAGCATGATACACAGAAACTATAGGAAGAGGAGACTGGAGAGACCCTGCTGCAGTATGTACGAAATCTCTCTTCATACAGAAGCTGAAAAAATAGCAATTACTTGCAACTAAAAGAAGATAGTTTAAGGTTTATGATGGCGGGGGGGGTTAAAACAACATAAGATTATGAAAGACACATTACACAATGATGATCTGAAGCTGACAAACATGTGAAACCTCCCCAGAACAGTTTTCTGTTGCTCTGAAAGACAGATCTCCACTACAAAAATTGCACAAGTCACAGAAGAATACAATGTTTGACAACCATTTGGACTTGCTCCGAGATCAATATGGTTTGTATACGAGCTTAAGTGGATAACCACATCTACACAATTTCTTAACTGAAGGATGTTAGGGCAAGATTTTCAAACAAATTAGGCAGTTTTGTGACTGCTGCTGTGCAAATACTTCAAGTAGTTATTATTATAATTATTAGGTATATAATTACACACATTAGTTTAACTGCTTAAAAAATAATCAGGCCCAAAGAACAAGGTTACCCAGCATAGTAGTAACATTTTTTAAAGTTTTGTAAAAGATATGATATAACATTGTAACTAAAGTCTATACTTGCATATTTGGTTCTAATGTTGCAAAGATTTCAGCCATATTATGTATTAGATGTGAATGCTGCACATAAGAACATAGTTTTGTCTTTATTGTAATGTTCCATTTGGGCCATTTTTTTCTGCAGGGGCTTCAAACCAGCTACGATTTATATGCATGCAACATGATTTGCATGCACAAAAATCTTATTTGCAAAAGCAAACAGCATATCTATACAATTACAAACAGATGTGCACCTAAAAGTCCCCACAATTCATTAAAGCCTATTAATTGCATTCAGAATATGCTTTATATCACTGTTAGAATTCAACTGTTTTATTTAAGAATAGCTTTGAAACAGGGCTCTGAAATAACAACTTAGTCTGAAATAAGCTGTTTCATTACCTATATATTCTTTCTAAATTTTCTTCAGCCCAAATAACTGGGATGGTAGAATGCCAAATCAAAAATTAAGAACAAATATCATAAAAATGGCTTTAAGATTAATATTAAAATCTAAAAAAAGTATTTTACATATTTGAGTTTATTAAAATGTTCTCTCTCAAGAGAGAGATGTTTCCTACCACAGCTGGCAGGAATCTAAAAATAAATAATGAAAATAGCATAATAGGGTATTGTCAATTCATAGCTTAATACAAAATGTACTAAAACACCACAACATAAGCTAAAAGCTGATATTCTTAAAACAAAAATAAGGGTTGGGCAAGGCCCAGGAGCCAAGAGGTAACGATCTACGCTACCATGCATGACTTGATTTGGTTCCCTGTTTGCATTTTTTGCTTACAAGCCAGCAGGGTCTGGGTGCACTGCAGGTACAAGTTGCCCGATGGGCAGGTCTTCTGCTGCACCAATGGCAATCTCAACTGGCCTTATCAAGGAGAAATTCAGCTGTGGTCAGAAGAGAGGGATAGGCAGCTTTCCTTTGGAAGAGGTCACTGACTGGGGTACAAGACCTCACAGGCAAGGATAGACTAGCTGGAGATTCTCAGGACCCTATCCATGAGTGAAGAATGGAAGGAGGAAAGGAAACTGATTTCTTGACTGCTTTTACATAATTTATAATACTTTAGACAGTGGTCTCATAAATATAGTATTAACATTTTACACGTGCTAAGCAATTAAAAGCTTTCCCTATAATCCTTAAGTCTTAACAGAACTCTTGACAGCATCCGTTATCAGTCAGTTATGGTTTAGAGTTTCACCTAAGTTTGCTTTATTTTAAACAAAAGTTGCCTATAAACAACATATTAATGTTTAAGTGATTAAGTCAGCATGAAAAGGTAAGATTGTCTGTGGTTTAAAATCTGTTGTTTGCTTATTTTTTTAATATCCTACAATATCATTAAATAAAAAGTGCAAATTGGGATTTGGGGACTGGAGGGACTGTTTCTTCATTACCCTTTTTTAGTAACTTATTCTGTAGTGGTCTAATAGCAACTGTCTCATACTTTGGATTAGCTATAATTACATTTAAAACAACGGCAAAGGAAAGCAGAATTGCCTTATGACTAAATTTTAAACTTCACTGCTGCTCCCATTCCCAAAGACCCACAAAAAGTGCTCATTTCCCTTTTTAGAAAGCATTACAAAGTCTTGATTATAAACTATTAAGTATTTCAGTCCTACCATCCACATACTGAAATTCATTTCAAGCAAGGCCATACATATGACGATGGATTCCCTTTTAATACATGAGATATTATGTGTTGTAAGTAAACAGGCTGACATTATCATGATTGTAGTCTCTTCTGCAAGCCTATAGATGTCAGATGAACTGGTCCACGAACATCAGGCAGATAAGAATTTAAGACCAGCAGTATGTACCCAACATGAACTATCAACTTCCAAGACCACCTACTGTATAAACAAGTCTGATTTCTTAAAGGATCAGTCAACAACAGCTGCGTTTTGTCACTGATGGCTGTCTTCTAAGTTTGAAACCTTTACTGCTAGATTGGGGGTTGGTATCAGTTGATGGAATTCTACGACCTATGAAGAGGGTGGAGGGAAGGAGAGAGACATTTATAGCAAGTTAGTCTCAAGAATTAGTATACGCTTACAAAATATTTTCTCTTCATTCTGTCTTTCAAGAACAAAGGTGCATATTATATTATGGGTATGATGTATATGAGAAAATATGATAATAAGCATGTGATAAGTGTGCAACTGCTAATCCATTAACTAATCCAAATGAGGATTGCAATGCATTTTTAAAACCGTTATGTTGTGTTTTCCAAAACTTCCCCTTTCATGTGCATGTAGGTTGTGACACGTCTTATACAGGTTTTGATCTCTCCTATGCCGTTTCCTTCACTCATCCTTCAGTGACCTTGAAGTACTAAATTCAAACATTCAACAACAGATACAGTAAGATGACACTGACTTCTAACAGCAGAGCCCTGCTTGCTATTTATCCAGCAGAGTGGGTGATTATAATGGGTTTAGAATCTCTGAGCAGAAGCCGTTAGAGGTTATAAAATGACATGAAACTAGCAGCTCATCTTGCATTCTTGAATCCCTATCCACTGGTGACAAACATGAAGCCAAGATACTCTTGGCAGCAGAATTATAGACTGAATACAGCAATCTAACTTTCTGCTTTGGCATCCCTTAGAGAAAAATAAAACCACAGATTTTAATTACAGAAATACTTACTAATTTCTATAAAGAGTTCATTTATGTTTATTGCATTTTTTGCACTGGTCTCTACAAATATTGCATGGATGGAATCTGCATAGTCTTTAGCATCTTTTTCCATGACTTCCCTAAAAAAAGAAAACAAAACATTGTGAATAAAAAAAAAAAGACATTTTCTTAATTTTAGGAAACAGATTAAGCAACTATAATCATTACATTAATAGAAAATTCAGCAAGTAATTTTGCATCTACTGCTTTGAACCACATTACTCATAGAAGGACCAATTCCTCTATTTTTTTTTTTATGTAGTCACTTAACACTTGTTTATGGTATTTTGTTAAGTAGGCAGCATCATAATATGAAGTAAACCACTGCTACCACATTTCATCTAAGAAATGTGAATGAAATAGCTTCTGAGTGCTAATCTGTGGTTGGCCATCAGGAGGTGTTTTACTAAAAAAAAAAAAAAAAGACACTTGGCACATCTACACAAGGTGCTTTACTGTGCAGTAGTCTAATCTATTGTGCAGCAAAATTTCACTGTTTACACATGCAGAGCATTTACTATGCAGTAGATTAGTCTACTGCATGGTTGGCTACTACTTGTAGATACAGGTAGATTAACCGTGCAGTAGCTACTGTGCAGCAGTGTATGTGTAGACAGCTGACAGAGCAAATTGCTCCTGGTCAGCCTAGGCAGTAGGGGAATAGGAAACCGTCTTCTCCCCCAGCAGCTGTTCCCAGGGTTGGGAAACGGCTGGTGGGGGAGGGGTAAATTTCCCAGCAGATCAGGACACAGGACTGGGAGGAAGCTGCCCCAGACCCGAAACAGCTCCCCCTGTTCTCCCAGAGCCTAGGCCTGAACTGGGTGCTCCCTGCCAGCCTGAAGCTGGCACCCAGGGAAGCTTGGAGCTCCCCCTGGCTGTTGTAGGGGGACAGAACAGGACAGGAGTAGCCCTGGACTGAACTGCTCCCATCAAAAGCAAAATTTGCTCCCGACAGGTGCACATATAGATATGCTCCCAGGGAAAAAAAAAAAAAAAAAAAAAAAAAAAAAAAAAAAAAAAAAAAAAAAAAAAAAAACCAACAACTTACTGCACAGTTTTACTATGCAGTAAGCTGTTTTACTACGCAGTAAGCTTACAGTGCATTAACAGCACGTGTAGATGTGCCCACTGTCTATAAAACTGTGGGTGTTACTTACACTATCCACTTAAGCAACAGGAACCCCAAAGCTACTAACAAGCTATGCACGATGCTACACTGCACAGAATCTCTGCTGAAATGTAAATTAAAGTGAAACGCATTAAAATGTAAAGGATAATAAAAAGTTTAGATTGTACAGATCAACAGAGGCAGGACAGGAAGAGTTTCCCCAAAGGAATCTTAGCCAGTTCCACATTTCTGATATGAATTCCAAGCCTCACATTTAACAAACACATGCAGAAATTACTACATATGTTCATGTTGACTTTAAATTCCCTGATACTGCAAAACTGAATGGTGGAACTTTTACTGTTACATAAATGTATTACTGACTCATTATTTTTGCAATCAACTGTCTAAACCCACTCCTTGTTAGAATTAAGTATCTTTTCTGAGTCCTTAGATCAGACCTAGAACGCTCCAGGCACATATAGGTTCAGTCTCCCAAAAGAATGAAAACTTGCTGTTCATGCTCAGTATAATTTGCAAATATAGTTTCAACATTCTCCTTCTCTCCCACCTCCAATTTTAGCCAAAGATGAACTCCTCAGACAAGTCTTCACATTTATCTGTTCTGAAACTAAATGTGTACGCTGAGGTTTAAAATAGTCATCCCCAGCAAAAAACAAAATCTAACATTTTGAAAATGTGTGTTCTGCAGGTACTAAATAAAGGTGGGTGTGAGAGCAGGTACTTTTCCCTACCTGTCCAGAAAACAAGAATCTAAACTCATCTCTTTTCTAGGTTTGGCTTTATTAACTGAGACTTCAGCAATGGGTTCAAACCATCTCAAGAGCATAACTACTGCTAGAACCCTTCCTGAGGCCTTCTTGGCCAACACCTCCAGATCCACTTCCCTCAGATCCATGCCCACTGTGTTTTATATTCTGGTGCAATAAAAAGGCATCTGAGTTTGGGTGTTGACAAAAATCCACTGAACCCTTGTCTGGTAGGACCAGTATTTGCTAAAAGGATATGATACAGCAGTCAGATATTACGAGCCTTTTACAAAATGCTCTAGTTTAAAGACCTTGCATATTGAAATGACAGTACATCCCTCAAAGTCTCCTAATATTCCTGAAATTTTTAAAATTAACAAATACTTAGTACTGGTAGTTTAAACCAGATGTTAAACCAGCACTGAACTGTCAGTAGTTATTTACCTTACATCATTAAGGTCACATTTATTTCCTGCAATGGCTACAACAATGTTTGGTGGTCCATGTTGTCGAAGCTCTTTCACCCAGTTCTTCAAAGTTGCGAAAGTTTCCTGATATCAGAAAGGGAGAGGAAATTAAGAGTCAGGATCTCCTCATTTAAAAACAAGCGAAAGTTCGTAAAATGATGTTACAAACTACATCTTCTTACCTCTTTTGTGATGTCATAAACTATGATAGCTGCTGCTGACCCTCGATAGTACATTGGTGCTAAAGCACGGAACTGCAAGATGAAAACAGAATGGCTTGACACTAGGCCTGAGACCACGTAGGTCAGTGACCAATTAATCAAGTTGCTACTACTCTCATAGAAAACTTATTTTTACATTTAAATAGGCTGGCTGCAAGCAACAAGTTTCCTGTGAAGCACAGTTAGATAAGGAGGACAATTTGGCAAATGTATGTTGATACTACTGACACATTCCACTGTAACAAAGCAATTAATGAAATTTTTCAGTCCAGATTAAAGCCCCAGATTCAAAAAAGGATCTATAGATTTTTACATTAGGTACAGATTTCAGCATGAGTATCTAATTCTGAACACTGGGGAAGAAGAAGGCTGGTCAGAATGGAATACTTTTATTCTTTGTGAAAGTAAATAGAAACTAAGTTAAAGAAAAATAGCATATGCTACTGATAGCGAAGGGTTAAAAAACTGAGTCAAGACCCCAAAAACCCATAGAACCAGTGTAAGAGATTCATGAAAACACAAAACTGAACAGATGCTTCTGTTTTTTTCAAGTGCATCTCTTCAACAACAAATGTTGAATACCTATCAAAAAGAAAAAACAGCAGAAGTCTCACAATTACCTTATAGTTGCTATTAATTCTCAAGATTGTGAATTTTGGAATGCTTGGTGTATGTTTGCCTATAATATAAAGATAACTCCAACATGTTCATAAGAATATGCCTTTTTGAATTCGTAAGAGATCATAATGGTCTAAAGAATGTGACTGGCACTTTCTCAATACATTAGAAGAATTTTAATACTACGTTTCTAAAAAACTGATAGATTAGAAATAGGCAACTAATTTAAACACTGAGAAGTATCAGGAGAGGAACAAAATAATTAACTGAGACTTAAATGCAATTTTTGATTTATGAAACTTCTATATTGACATATGCATACTTTGCAATAAGGCCATGAAAAAATAAAATTATAAAGAAAGCATGGCTTTTCACAAAGACTTTGTTGCTTCTAATAAAATGCCAATTTATTTTTTGGTTAACATAATTCAGTTGACAGCATTTCAATAAATCCTTAAAAATCCAGTGCATTTACACCTGGCTTACAAAATTGTTTTGAGAATAAGCTTGTATACAAAGTTCATGGGTGAGAAGAGAGATTATGGGAGTGCAGTAAGCACATCTTAGAGAAGTGTAATACAAGGGGAAGGGGGGTGGAAATAAGTATTTAAGATGCAAGGAGAAACATATTTGGTAAACCACTACTTTGATTAGTTGACAACCTGGCTTTTTTATTCCTATTTATACTGGGTAATACCCTAATTCATTTGCAAATCTTGCATTACCCTCATTTCCTGTCTGCTAACACTTAGATACTTTTTTCCACCTAAGAACAGTCAGAGGATAGAATACATTTCCTCTTTACCAAAACAGATGTTACCAGAAAAATTCAATTTTCTTTTTGCTGTCGGTTCAAAAACTCTAGTTTTCTTGCCCTGCAGGGCAATTCTGATTTGAACCCTAACGTAGAATTGCCAGCAAGAGTCAACATAATCATGAGAATTTGTCAACAGAGGGGTTAGATAACAAGGCTGAAACTCTGAAAGTGGCAGAAAGAAATGTTGTACTGTCCATAGGCAATGAAAAAAAACACCCCACAGTTGCTTTTGGCACTTGAGCATATGAAGTGTTAGGTTTAAGGGAGAGTGATCCAAATGAAAGCTACCATCAGAATGATGACTGGAATGGAAACTATCACCAGGAGAGATGGAGTAATCAAATTTGGTGATGACCAGCTGGTGACCACCTAACTAATTAATATCTTTTGCATTTCAGCTCCAAGAAATTATGAAGCCATAAGAAACAGTTCTAGAATGAGCTGTTGACAGGTAGGTGGGGGGAGAAATTGGGAGCAAAATCCCTGCTCTATGAAAGTTAATACAAGTTTTACCATAGCCTTCAATAGCATTAGAACATCACTTGCTCTCCACAGATGAATATAGACAATTCATGGCAAACTGTGAAGTGGACTATGAACTAGTACATATTAGACATAGAAGGAGCACAACCTATTTTTTTAATTAAGAAGTCAAGCTGGTCTTATTGATCATTTGAAAAGGCAGAATTAGAGTTCATAAGGGAATTCTACTTTTCTTATCCCTAATGTGTGCATAGCAAAAGCAAGGGGCGGGGGGGGGAGGGGATGTGAGAGATCAGCAGGGATCAGGGTTTTCCGTTTGCCATGGAAAAAATGTGAATTTTCTCCGTTAAGGAAAAACACGGTGGGCTCAGGGCTCCCCGCTCTGCTGCCCTCCCCGCAGGGCTTCTGTGGCCCAGGGGGTAGAACCTGTTGCAGGAGGACAGAGCAGGGTGGGAAGTTTGCTGCTGCTGCTGGGAGCTTCACGTTGGCCATGCTGCCATGGCGAGGTGTCCCCTGCCTACCTGGCAGCAGTGGGGGGCATAACTCCATGCAACCATTGCCACTGGGCACGGCTGGCGCAGTGCTTCCGGCACTCAGCCTCTCCACCCTCCTGCACTGGGTCCCACCTACTGAACCATGGAGGCTGCCCACATCCTCTGCTCCCATGGGCAGCAGCTGGGGTTTGGGTGCCACTGGTTGGGGAGCAGGGGGATGCAGACCCTGTAGGCCTGGCAGCTCAGGTCCCCCTCTGGTAGGGCTGGGAGGGGAGGGGGAAGAGGGGATCATGAGTGAGGGGCATTGGCAGGGCTGGGGGGAGGGACAATGGCACGGGCAGGGCACCAGCATATCAGGGCTGTTCAGTGCCACAAAGAGGGTGAGGGAGAGGGGTGGTGGGAGAGGGAAGACAGCTGCAGCCATATCTAATCCTGAGGACTGAAGGGGACAGGGGGAGCTCTGATTTTCTATGATTAAAAACTAAAATCAAATACCAAAAATACATAGGTATTTAGAATTTATTTTATTATAATGATGGAAGCACTAGTAGGCTTCCAAATTGCTTTAAAATTGTAAGCATCAATAAAACATTGCATTCAACTGATGCACCCCCCCATCATGGTGTTTAATTTTAATCCTGGAAAAATGCAGATGGGGTGGGGGTTAATCCGAGAATGTGTGCTTTTTAAACAGAGAAAACCAGGATCCCTGGTGATTGGTAAGCTTATAGGAGCAATAGCTATAGCTGTCAGGAGTACTTTTGATGGAAGTGTAGGAAAGGACATAACTGAAGAGATATTCGGATCCCCTTTTAAAGTGTCAGAGCCTTGTTTCTTCTTTCCTATTGTCCCCAAATGTATCTTGCTGCCAAAGTGACCCTTTACACTTCAGGAGTATGGAAGAAGTAGTCTACAGAATTTGCAACTTAGTCAAGAGGTGGGAGATAATGTCCGTCTTTCTTCCACCCCACTAAAATGTCATATAACTTGCACAGAAAAAATAAAGTGTCGTGCCAGGCTTAAGACGGAAAAGAGGAAACATGCACTTGACACAAGCTCACAGTAGCAATTGCCAGTCATTTACAGACATGCTTGCTCACAGACTGCTGTAATTTGGATGAAGCGTAGTACATTCTTCCACTGCTTGCAAACATGATTAAAATGAACAGAATGGAACTCCAATACATAATGGAAGTCCTTTGCCAAATGGTTTCAGACATGTTTATAAAACATTATGCAAAAGAACACCAGTCTAGCAATTCACATTTCACTTCTCAGGAAAGGCTCATACATAAACATTTGAAAGCGCAGAGGGGTGTCAATTTAAGACCAACTCTCTCTTGCATTTACCCTTGCAGAGTCCAAAGTTTTATCTGAGACAACACACTCATAGCTACACCTTCTTTTCTACCGCCTGTAGTCCGTAAATAACAAAGTTATTTGCAACACAAAGACACTTCTTTTCAACCTCCTTTTTAACTTGAGTTTGTGAGGCTTTGTTTTAAATCAGCTACCCTTTTGAATAGTTTTGTTGCATGCTCTCAAAGCTGTACCCTTCTTCAGATAAAATTCCTAAAAAGATTATTAAAGTTTGTTCTTTTATTTAAGAAAAAAAAAGTCTTCCTGACATAGGCACCTGCACTATTAAATTAGAAACAAGGTATGTTTAAAAGTCAGTTTTACTTTTTACTAGTAATGCAGTTTGAAATCCAAGGTGTGAACATTTAAGTACCAACCTTATCAGTACTTAAATATCCACGTAATTTGTACTTATTAAACAGTTCCAAGCATTGAATTGAACTGGACTGCTCACATCAGTAAAGTGCATAAATTCATAGAATTAAAGTCTCGCTTTGTACAATGAAACTGGGCTCATACATTTCATTTTATAATTATCATATGCCAGGAGTTTTGCTGGTGAAAGATACTATAAATCAATATTTAAAAGCAAGTAAAAATGCTTTCAAGAAAGCAAGCTATTACCTTTAGGCTTGCAAAAACCCCCAGTTTGCTTTCCTATTGGCAATGTCCCTTCGAACAGAAACTTGTTTTTTACACTGTCCTTATCTTTGGTTTCCTCTTTAGTACCCTTCTAGCTTGTAACTATTCTTTGTATAGTATTTTGTCCAAAATTGTGCTCCAGACCCAGGTGCAGTCTCAGTAAGCTTTCCACTTCTATAAAGATGTTAGAAAATATGAAAATACCCTATATTATATAAATTACTTTCCCTAGGAAAGACAGTAAATCAAAATGAAAGGTAACTCATTCCATTAGAATCCACGCAGATTTGTCTCCGAAGTACTGTGAAAGAATCAGGCAAGAAAACAAACGTTAACATAAATAACTAGCAGAATCAGATGACACTGAATCCTCCAAAATGATGGAAAACAACATCTCTACTTACTCGCTCCTGTCCAGCTGTATCCCAGATTAGGAATTTATGCAGCTCATTTTGGTACTGCACAGTCTTGGTCATAAAGGATGCTCTGAGAAGTTCAAGGTTTTCAGAATACAAATATAAGTAAAATATAGTTTAAATACACAGCTCCTTTTTTATATATATAAAATGCCAAACAATATATATCTTCATGGTATATTAATATATAACAACATGGTATATTAATATATAACAACATTTTCCTCTATTTTTTAAAAAGAAGTGCTTTTCAGGCTGAAATTCATTCCAAGCAGCAGGCCCGAAAGGTGAGACTAGTAACCTATACAGAGGATGGAATTCACCCAATTTAGTATGCCAGAACATAGAGGGGAGAAGTCTGGTAAACGAACCTGCACCACCTTCCTCCCTAGCTTCCTAATGAAGCTATAGGAGATGTAGGGATGCGCTGCCACAGAAGACAGCATTTTTCATATCGCGCACTCCACCACAAGATACACAAAACACCCCTAAATACATATAGAAATTAAAGGAGATATTGCAGGCAGTCCATATGGGAGCCCTTCATTACTGTACTAGCCTCTTCAAAATCTTAGTCGCCAACCAGTTTCATTTATTGCTCTCTCACTAGGGAGTAGCACAGAGTGGACACAAAATACAGAGAAGTCCCTGCTAACTTTCCCATTGAATTTTGATGAGGTTATGGGAATAAAGCAGTGGAGAGCGAAGCCCTCAAGCGCACTTTCCTATCAGTGTATCTTGATGTCTGTAAATCCCTGCCATTCCCAGAAAATGCATTATAGTTTCATAAAGCACTGCATTGTGTGTATGGGACCCCTCTAGTGCCACCACCCAAGCATATTAAACAACATTATTTTAGGAGAATTTCCTACTTTGCTGCTCTGTGAGGAATCTAAACATCTCCTGCAGGGGTAGGGTATAACTCCTGAAACCTAATGCTGGAAATGTGAAACAGTTCTCAACACTCCTATAAGTTTTCAGTGTCATCTGCTCTTTCAGCAGAAACATTACGTTGAGTGATGCAAACTAAGAGACCAACAGTAGGGGTGCACTGATAGAGATTTTGGGGGCCAATACCGACAGCCAGGGCCATCTCTGGGGTGGAGGCGAATCAGGGCAACTGCCCCAGGCCCTGCATGTTGGAGGGCCCCACAGACATTGCTGTACAAGCTCTGCTGCAGCTGCTGGCTCTGTGCTCTGGCCGCTCACCACCCTGCCCCCCCCCTCCCCCCCTGCTCCAGCTGCTTGCCACTGCCCAGCCCCCGCACACCCCCAGGGCCTGCTCTGCAGATAGCCAATTTTTAAGGAGGCATATCAGCTGATACTGATCCAATCTGAGATACAGTTGCGTGCAGCTGGGACGTCTGTTGTGGTGGAAGGGGAGGGAGGAGGGAAGGGGTGTGTGGGGGGGTGGAGATCAAGGCCCCTGTGGTGAGGGAGGGAGTGGGGCTGGGGCAGGCAACGCCCAACTGGGGTGCTGTGTGCACCCCGGGAGGGCAGGCATGTGCCCCTGGATCTGCATGGGGTGGGGTGGGGCAGGGTGGGCTAAAGCTGTGGGGCTGGGACCACGGCTGCGCAGGGCTCTTCCCAGCAGGGGCTGGGCCTGGCTGCCACAGCTCCTGTCCCACACTCCCTCCCTCACTGTGGGGGGCGTTGATCTGCCCACCTATGCCCCTTCCCCTCTCCCTCCCCTTCCACCACAAGAGGCTTACCAGCTGCACAGAGCTCTCCAAGCTGCAGGACTATGTTCTGCACAGGCATTTAATCAGGCAAATTATTGGCCACATCAGGCCAATTTCTGATACAATTAATTTTCTTTATATTGGTGCCAATCTGATATTGGACCAATGTATCGGCGTACCTCTAACCAACAGGGTTTTGTTTTTTTAATTATTCTTTTTGTAGCTTGTGTGTTCTGTTAATGGTTTAAACTTATTTTTAACCTTTTCGAATACTGAATACTTAGAAATCAAGGCAGACAGGAGCTAGGGACTCAAATACACAATATGAACTACAAAGTCTGCAAGACATGTGAAGCTGCCTTCAGATAGCCTGATGAGAAAGCTTATTAGGTAAAGGTCTTTGGTAACTCACTATTAAAGCAAATGGACCTTGATAAGGTGTCAGACACAAATATTTTTTTCTTTTTAAACATTTAGCATGAAAAATAAAGGCCCGATTCCTGCTATGAGCTTTGTGCAGAATTCAAGACATACACAAGGGTAGAGACCCATTGAAGTTAGTGGTCCACTAGCCAAAGTCTTGTATATTATGACAGCAAATTTGTGCATGTGAGATGATAAGTGCTACAGAAATGTCTATTGGGAGATAAATAATATCATCCTTAGAGCAGAAGTTGAACAGCATCTAGTAAACACAGTACAGGTCCACACAATGAACCATGAGGCTAAGACAAAATATTGATTAGCTTTTGATTAAGTAAGCATTGTCCATCCCGAGTACTGAACAAGGCATGGGCTCAAAACAAGATAGCATGTGATCACATAAAGCGGGGGTTGGCAACCTACGGCCATCACACCCTTTGGATCCAGCCTGAGGATGTCATGTTTCAATGCTGTGGGCACTCTCTGTGCCACTGCAGCGACAACAGGTGGTAGTGGAAGAATCCTGAACATGCGACTGCCCACTCATCTCTGTCCCAGAGGTTAGAGGACCTGCAGCCAAAAAAGGTTGCCTACCTCGGCATAAAACGTTGCCATTTCAGGGAATGTCCAGCTTTGCCTCAGTTGTTCTGCACTGGACCATCTGCAATAACTGTATCAACTTTGTGAGCCAACTGGCTCAAGCCTGTTCAAGACCAAATCTCTGGAAATGTTACTGGTCATGTGATAAGCGCAAGTTTTCAAACGGCATAATTTTGCCAAATTTGGGCAGTTTATCACAGCAACAAAAATGACATCCTCAACCCAATGGATGTCCCTCTAACAAACTTCATGCTCGGTTTCCAAAGTATGGAACATCACAACTATTATGTTATTGCAATTTTTTTAAACCTGAGCAAAATATTATATTTCCCCCTACAACCCTGTACTGAATCATTCCGGCTCAAATTTTACAAAAAACATTCAGCCTAAAGCAGATACCTGCCATTACAATTTTTAGTCCAAGTGGTTAAACTCTGGAAACATACAAGCAACTTTAAACAGCGTTGTACAATCCGAAGTATCAGGCAATATTATCAGCGTCGCTACTAATCAGGCTTATGAATAAGTCAGATTTTATCTTTTTAAGCTTATTTCTAAGAAAAGCCTCACATCTCAATATTACCTTGAAACTTTGTTATTTCAGTCAGTCATCTGACCATGGTTTACTCAGTTTTTTCAGAAAAGGCAAGTAGCAGAACCATTTTTATTTAGAGGCATGCATTAGTATGTTAAAGCTTAGTGTAAAGTATGAATTCTCATGCAACAGACATTAACTAATTCTGGATTTTAAATATTCAGCCATAGCGTAATACCAGTTTGAGCTCAGTGTTTTATAAGAAACTGATTTTACTGAACCTAAATTAATTTTAATGCTACCAAGATTCATTTTGAGAGATTCCACGGAAAAAGTTAGGTTTTAAGTGGTCATAACCCAACCACTGCAGATCTGCAACTGTGCTAATGTAGAAGAAAAAAAGCTACAGAAGTCCATTTTTATGCTCGTTATTATATAAAGTAAATTCGAAAGTGAAAAATAACTTATTTAATCTAAATGTAAAGTAGTTTATTATTAAAAATGGGAATTCTGTCTTTATGAAAAACCCATTTCTGGCCTTCATTCATTATCATAATTAGCTTTACTGTAATATGGCTTTGTTTTGACAAAGAAAAAACTAGGAAAGATGGCTTAAAAAAAAAATCAAGCCTTACCTTTAACTCTAGTTACATCAGTGATATGGGGAACAGCTTTTTAAAATGTTCTGTTGACAGAGTTTAGACATACGCTTACATATTGCTGGAGGAAAGTTTATTAAGATTACAAAGACTTACTCATAAAAATTAAATGGATAAATTAATTCACATTACATCGACCCTGAAGTTTAAGGTCTGAATTTGCTGGTTAACACAGAAGTGAATTATGGAGTTTTATGTCCTTCATTGAAAACGCTCTATTCCCAGTTCTAGGCAGAGTTAACAAATGTGTCTCAGATGCCCTTGGTTACTGACATGATTTATGTGCAGGGCAGCAGCCGCTTGAGAAGCTAGGAGTCAAAGCACATAAGCTTGTAAAGATCAGTCGAGACACTGAAGGTTGTAAGACAGTGTGGTATGTGAAGCACTGATGTAATAAGCTTCCCACAGCCAACTTCTACTAAGCACCTGCGCGTCAGCTAAATATTCTGAATTTGATAAGGCTAGTTCCATGTAAACCTTCATATTAATTCGATAAGAAAGTAAACACAATTTAAATGTGAAAAGGGAGTTTCTCATTAGGTGAAATGCTGATTAAAAAAAAAAACATCAGAACTTTGAACTATGAGTATTTCTGGAGTTCCAGATAGCTACCAGGTATTCAAAAGATACTCTGGAATTAGAACTACATTGTCTGGGTGATTTCGCTCAGCCAACTAGCATCTTCTGACCTGGCTTGAGCTTCAGGCATATTGTCAGTTTCATAAAGACGCTCAAAAAAGCAGATACTTCATGATCTAGATAGATCTCAGGATCCAGCCTAGTAGAACAATTTGTGCTTATCCTGATGATGCTAAAGCTCAGAATGCATGCCTGGTTTCTGTACCTATTCGTGTAAGTTACTTTGAAATTAGTTTTTCATGAATGTTTCTGCCAGTTAGACTTGATTACTAAGACACTATATGGAGGAAGATTATAAGAATGTCTCTCAAACATTTTAGAGAATACTGACAAAGCCACTGGGTTGTAAATATTACTGTAAAATACAGTCCTCTGCAACTACTTTTGAATTTAGTATATATTTTGCCACTTACTGTGATCAGTCAATAATTCTGCGGACCTAAATTTAGCCAGGAAGTGAAGACAGAGTCTATACATAACAGTAGTTTCAAAATGAACTTATTTAAATTTTTTGGAGTACGCAGTGTATAGGAACTTCCTACATCTGTTTGGAGAAGTTCTGGTGCATACATCCATACTAGTTTTCAGCAACAAACTATACCAACATGGTATCAAGTCTTGAGACTACTTTAAAGGAGATGTGTTAGAAATTGATGTCTCACAGAGTTGTTACTTCAAGAGGCTAGGCTAAGTATTTGATCCCAATCCTACTGCCAAATTCAAAATACGATTCTGTTCTCTGTACATCCCTAGATCACCTTCATTGCTATAGTATGGAGCACTCTGCAGTGATACATTAAATGATATAACCAACTTCCATCATGAGTGGTTTGCACCCTCTCATCCTCTCCTCCCCCACTGGAAAGAACTGGGTGCGCATTTTAAAAGTATATGCTGCTATATGTTCATATGAGAGAAGTGGAAAAAACACTGCCCCTGAAGTTGATGGTAAGATTCATGACGGTCTTTGATCAATTCTTTTATTGGCAGAGATGAGCTTTGTCTTATGGTTAAAAAAAATACAATATATTTTGCCAAAGGAAGAAAGTTGTCAGTTAAAGCAACCACTGCAGTGCCCCAGGAGATTTTTAGATAGGCTGGGTACAGGCCAATGAACACACCAAACAAATTTGAGAGACTCCCTTCCCAGACTCTCTTGGGCAAAATCAGAAGGGCAGAGAGATAATGATCCTTAACAACAGTTTATGACCCTACAGGTGGGAAATCTCTTCTGTAGGTGGGCATGACACTCAGGTCTTAAGAGTCATAATCACTCATCTGACAAAAAATGATCCATCTGCTCTGAAATCTAGCTCTTGTTAATAAGGACATTAAAAAAAAACCTCACAATTTCTACAGTGTCATTCACTTAATCTAAACTTGTGCACTGTAATTTAAAACCAAGAAAAGGAAAATTAGGCATTTCAAGAGGAAAAAAAAACATACTTTTGATCTTTACTACCTAGTTGCAGTTATCCAATTTCACAACATTGTCTAATAAAGAGAATATTAATTGAATATCAATTTAGTTAATGAAGCTGGGACAAAGAATATTAATGCAGTTGACAAAAATGTTAATCATTGCTAACATTCAACCAGCCTTGATAACAAAAGAGAGATCTTTGGGGGTGGGTTTTTTTTTTTTTTACCATTACTGTTGTAAAGCTGAAATAGCCTGATAGTTATTATAATGTTACTTTTGAAGTTTAAGAATGGTGCCTTAATGAAGTATGCACATGCTAAGTCTCACCACGAAGAAATGGTTACTGATATCTGCATCAACAATTGAATACATGTGTTTATTCATACTCATAAAATAGGACAAGATTCTAAGCCTACTCTACTGCATAACAATGGAAACTGCAAGGGCCAGGATAGTAATTCTTAACATCTGACTTACAAATAGAAATCAGTTCTTCAAATGTATTTTCCATGTCTTATTTCTGTGTGACATTTTGCATGCCTGGCCACCAACTAACACACTAATGGAAATGGATGGCTATTCATGGGCCTGGTGATTTATATGCAAATGTGATAACTTATTGCTGATAATTAAGACATAAATGACTTGTCCAAGGCCACCTAAATCAGTGGTAGATTCAACACCGAGTTCATGGCTCCTATTTTTTCTGTTCAAATGTTAATCTTAAACCTTCAATAAGACACATGGTCTAGATAGATTTAACATTTTACCCAAGCTAGCTAACACATGCAGGGAGTGCTTTGTGTGTGCCACTGGGGTTAAAGGATCTATTCCTCCAGCTTTTTAAGTTGCTGAAATAACTTAAGTTTCTTACCCTATTGTTGGGTTGATGTTGGGGTCGAAGCTGTCTTCTACAAATCGCCATACAATACTTGATTTGCCCACACCAGTGTCCTTAAAAAAATAAAAAATAAAAAAATAAAAAAAATAAAAACACAGCAATTTCATTAGTGAAAACAAGATAGCTCTGTTAAAACACAGTATCCTCAAACAAATAGTTGTGCAATTAATTAAAAAAAAACAAAACAAACCCACTGCGTTGGAAAGTCTCTTAAGACAAAAGTTACACTGTAATGCTAGAAAGTTCTTAATACCTAGTTCAAGCAAGAGGTTTTTATACAGGAAACAGAGAAAGTGCTTCTGCCTCATACCATTGGGTTGAAGTGTACACTTAGATGAATAAGAGATATAACACCCTACATATAAAGCAGATCAATAGTGTCAAACTATTGCAAGCATTACATATTTCAGCCTGACTCATTCAGTCGCACCCAACTTAATGAAAGGCCTTAAACATCATGCATGACATACCTGAAGTAACTTCGAAAAACAATTTTATACAGCTGCAAGTGATGCAGGAGGAAGTCATTTAATTCTCAAGGTGATGATCTGAGGTTTAGAAGTTCCACCGTGACAATTTAACACTATATTGCACGTGTGCTTTTGAAATATTACCACAATTAAGGCTTACAAAAGATACAGCTTCCAGACTGAACAATACATCTAGTAATAAAAGACGCCTAGTTGATTATAGCCCTACAAAATGTTCCATATAATGATTTAATGTACTGTAACAGGTGCATACATCCATACTAGTTTTCAGCAACAAACTATACTAACATGATAACAAGTCTCGTGACTACTTTCAAGGAGACATATTAGAAATCAACGTCTCACAAAGTTGTTACTTCAAGAGGTCATTTGAACCCCAATCGGGGGTTGGACTCGATGATCTGTTGAGGTCCCTTCTGACCAGAGCATCTATGAAACGATCCACTTTACACTCTTTGGATGGGTAATCTAGGCCTTCCTTACATATAAGGCTTTAGGGAATATTAAGTCAACAGATATTAAGAAAAATGTATTTCAAACACGTCAACACAAATGAATTAAAAAAAAAAAAACAATCTATATTTTTTTTCTTACTGATGATGGGAACTCAAACCATCTGACTTATGTTTTATGGCGTTTATAACCTTTCTAAAGACACATTGTTCAAGAGGAGGAAAACAAATACATCTCATGGGGGGGGATTAAAAGACAAGTTTTCTTCACCCTCCTCTTCCTCCCTTGTCCCCTCCGCTCCCCAACCATTTCACAGGTGGGCCTGACACCTCACACGAAGGCGGGCTGAGGGGGGGTCAGGGCGAGGTGGTCGCCGCCGCCTGCATCCGGGGTGTGAACACCGAGGAAAAAAAGATGACGTACCCGAAAATGAGGACTCTCGGTTCAAAGTACAACCCCGAAGGGAAAAAAAAAAAAAAAGAAAACGTGATTGTTTCCGAGCCCGCGAACAGAGTCCAGCTGGCGACGCCTCCTTGATTTCAGAGCAGGCAGAGCCCCTTTCACCGCAGCAGCTCCAGTAAACCCCGGCGGCGCTTTGGGGCCTTTGCCTTGTTGGGGGAAGGGGGGGCTTTCACCCCATCTATTCCAGGGGTAACGCGTGCCCCACGCTGGGCACTGCGGGGGAAAAGGCTTGGGCAGCCCCAGGAGGGCCTGACACCTCACACGAAGGCGGGCTGAGGAGGGGTCAGAGGTCAGGGGGTCAGAGGGGCCGAGGAGCAAGCGCGGATCCCGCCGCCCTGGACCCCGCGCCCGCCACTCACCCCCAGCAGGCAAACTTTCAGCTCCCTCAGCGCCATGGCCGGGGAGGCCGCTGCCGCTGCCGCTGCCGCCCTCAGGGGCCCCGCAGGCGCCCGCC
>NW_005842094.1:1109034-1112821 GCF_000455745.1 Alligator sinensis | reverse complement strand
GGGGGGGCCCGGCTGAGTCCGGGGCCCGGCAGCTCCTCCCCCCCTCCCCCCCATGTCCATCCAAGATGGCCGGTAAGTGGCTCGGCCTCGGCCTAGGTCCCGTTCCCCCCTCACAGGCCCCGGCCAACGCCGTGTCTTGTTTGTGCCCGCAGGGATCCCGCTCTACTTCGTGGATTTGCAGGATGACTTAGACGACTGTGAGTAGCTGCGGGGCCTCGTCCCCCGGGTGGGGCGGGGGCTGCTGCCGGCCTGCAAGCGGCCCTTCCGCGCCTGGCAGGGGGCCCGGCCCGAGGGCTGGCGGGGTCTCGCTCGGCTGTGGAGGTGGGGAAAGCACGGGGCTGGTGGTTGTTTCCAGGGGAGCCGGTATTTCCTGGGCTGCGGAGGGGTGTTGCTGCCTGGGAAGGGGCCTGCAGGACCGTATCTTGCTGGGATCCTTGGACCCTGGCTGATGGCCTGCCCCTGGGGCGAGGGGCTGGACCCGATGATCTTATGTGGTCCCTTCCAGCCCTAATACCTATGAAATCTGTGAAGTCTGTGAAATCTGTGAAGTCTGTGAAATCTGTGAGTCTGAAGTCTATGGGTCTATGAAACGATGACATCTGTGAGTCTGTGAAGTCTATGAAATCTGTGTGTCTATGAAATGTGAATAAGACTTTTTTTTAAAAAAAAGAAAAGCTCCCGAGGAAGGCAAGCGACAGTAGCCTGGCCTGTGTTTGGGTTGCTATAGCAGTGGACCAAGAGAAGTAGGGGCTTTGTGTCGGGTGAGCAGCTTGCCGTCAACCCCTGTCGTTGGCCCGAAGGCGAGCTGCTCGCTTGACGTAATCCCCGAGTTGCCTCGTTCCGGGAAGGTGAGCCCATGCGCTCTTTGTGATCCCAGCTGGCGCTCAGCGGTACTAGAAAGAGGGGTTTGTTTGTTTTTTGCTGTTTGTATTCAACTACCAGGCTTTCCTCAACTTCCTTAGGTCCCACTGATGTGTTTCTTGATTTGCAAACGCAGGGCTTCTTTCAGTCCCTCCTATTGTTTCTTTTCGTGCATGTCATAGACGTTAGGGCTGGAAGGGACCTCGCAAGATCATCGGGTCCGGCCTCCTTCCCAAAGGGCAGGCAGTTGGCTGGGGTCAAATGATCCCAGCAAGATAGGCATCCAAGTGTTTTAAAACAGAGCTGCCTTGATTTGTTTGGAGGTAGGCTTTATTAGTGGACTAGTTTTGTAGCTGCTTTTTTTTTCTTCTCCTTAATTCTCCTGTAATAATGGCAGACTTTGCAATAAGCTTTATTTGACATCTTAACTTCCTGCATTTACATCTCGGTTGTGCAGAGTTTACTGGAGAGCAGGGAGAATCTCAACCCTCCAAACATGCATGCACATCACAACTTCTTTGGAGCTCAACAGAGTCCCTCAGATATGTCAAGTTAGAGATCTGTATGTTTAATTAATGTGGGGCAGAGAATATTAGTTTGTAAGAACATTTCTGAGTATGGGGAGCCCCCTCCAGCATTTTAGTTGTTGACTTGGGTTCCTGGCTTAAGAAGAATGAATTGGTTACTTTGGACCATTATTATTTTTGCTTAGACAATCCTTTTAATGGAGAATGGTAGTTTAAAGACTGTGGTGGAAGTAGAATAGGTTTGCCCTATAAATGTACTGGTGTTATATTTTTTTGTCATGTATCTTCAGCTATAGCATCTGTATGATGCATGGGAAATGTGATAAGGAGGAAATTTTGAGAAACAAGCAAAAAATGTCATAAGTAAGCCCTTAAGTAGCCCACTGGAAAAACCCATACATAGCAAAAACCTCTGTCAGAGGATGGATATTCACTTTGTATGCTTCTGAATGTTGTTGTTCCTTGTTGAACAATTTTTGCATTTGAGCCCTATGGTGCTTGTATTTCATTAGTGAATGGGTAAATGTTGTGTATGGTTTGCACTTCAGTTAAATTTAGAAAATTCTTTGGGATCTCCTCTCAGGACCAAAAGTGATATGTGAAAATAGTAATAGGAAGGATTGTATCAAGCCTACCTTGTGTTCATTTTAAGTTTGATATTATGAGTGTGTGTTGAAGGATTTTTTTTTTAACATTTCACTTCTGGGAAAATAGATTAAGTTCATAGTGACTGATAATAAGTGAAAGACTCAGAGTTTTAAATATCTCATTAAAATGCCATCTTCCCTTCTGTCAAAATGACTCTTTAGAAGGAGAGAGATCATGCAAATTCTTAAATGTAATTGAAAAATATAGGGAATCATCTTGCAAATTAGTGAAATTTGGTTGTGGATTTATTGGATTACCAGTATGTATTTCCAGTTTAATTGTTTTAAGCAGAGACAGAAGACTGTTGCTACTGTCATGGCCTCAAACAAATCTAAATACCCATGTTGAGCAAAGGCTTTGAAGTAGGGGTAGATCAGCTAGTGCACTTGTATATCCCTGCACTGGATTTAAAAGAAGCTTAGCAAAGCTCAATACATCTTACCTTACATTTGTTTTTAATAATAAGGGAGCCAAAAGAACTAGTGCTTCAGATTAAGATACATTATTAGAATTGAAAATATACTTTGTCTTTTTTTCCCCTCTGCTACAGTTAAAAATAAAAACAAAACTCATAGTTCCAACAAAATAGCTGTCAAAATAAATTCAGGTTTGCCAACTAATTTTCCCCACTTCATTGGGAAAAGTGAAAAATGCCTGTCTGATCTCTTCTGCTTGCAGACCAAGTAAAATAGGAGTAGCAGCAAGTGCAGACTTCCCACAGTTTTCTGCCAGTGTGGCTTGACCTGACTTGGAGGGGATCATCAGCAAGGGTGAGAGGGTAGTTCATACTCATTAAGTCTTTAGCCACTGTGCAGGGGCACTCAACAATGGTGTCATTTGTCCTGGTAACTTGACTAAAATAGTTTTATGGTTGTTAAACTTCTGGCTTTGGATATGAAGCTAAAGTTTGTCATATTTGAGGATTTTTATCTCTACAAGCTTTTATATATAGCGGTGACAAATAATGAAAGAAACGAGCATTTTGTACACATCCTTGTAAAGGTGAATGAAATATATATATGTATATTCTAATCAACTTTAGGCTGAAAGGGACATACATAATGCAGCAGATTTGATTATCATTAGTGGGGCAGAGAGAAAGAGAAGTATCTAATTTATAGCAGGGTTCTTGACACTTATTGCCTTCTGAACTGATCTTGAATTAACAGTGCCAAGTATGAACTGCTCCTACTTGGTATGAAAGAGTATCCAGACTTAAGATGAGAAATCTGAGAACTCAGTATATGGCTTTCACCTATTAATGATTAGTCTTTAAGATCAAGGCTATGGAACAACTAGGAAATAAAGTGGAGATTAGTGGAGAACTGGGTGAGGAGGTGCAATGCGTTGAATCCAGGAGAGGTCCCATGTGTAATGGAGAAGTAAAATCTCCCTTAAATTCTAAGAGAAGTGATTGTGAATAGTGTGGTTTTTTAATGTTTTATTTTGATAAAGATGATTCTGTAGATTTAATTTCCTTAAAAATATCAAGCGTCCTTACTTCACCAGCCCTCAAAGGTGCAAGGAGACACTTGTCTACCCCATCTAGGGCTGCGCAACATAAAATATTTAAGCAGATACAAATTGTGAGCCTGTTAATGGAAACTTATTTATAGGCTGGCATGATTTCAAAAGTTAATGTCAGCCATTAGAAATAGCTAGTTAATTAGAAGTAAAATTTAGTTTTGGGGTATAGAGTTTATTCATTCATAGTATATCTGTGTGGTGGGAGGTGTCGTTGTTCCTCCTCC
>NW_005842094.1:1090449-1108970 GCF_000455745.1 Alligator sinensis | reverse complement strand
CCCCCCCCCGGTGTCATTCTTATTAAATGAGCTGGTGTAGCTGGGTGTTATAAAATGTCAGCAGAAGAAATACTGCAACCCTTGCTTTATTTCAAAAATCATATATGCATAGTTATGGCTATAGATTCACAAGTTAGCATAAAAATGAGTCTTCACTTGATTGCCATTTTTCTTGTGCTTGGGACTCCTATTGAAATCAGCTCATTGTCTGCAAGAACTGCAGGATTCAGTCCTTATTCTGGTCTTTTGTTGGAGTAGTTTCCTTGGAGACTCTGGTTTCCCCCTGCAACACACAGATAGATAGTATCTTAATTGTAAAAAAATTAAGACCTAGGTCTTATTTCCTCAGAAATAATAGGTTTGGTGTATCTCTAAGGAGCCCTGATTTGTGCCTGGGGCCAACTGTTGTTTCAAATTTACCGCTGTCCTTTGTTGGGAAGGCTACAGTGTGCCCCAAGAGCCTTTGCTTTCTTTTACACTGATGCCATTGAGGGAGATGCAGTTACTAGTTCTAGTCAATAGGTATTTCTTGGTATTGCTGGTGATTTAATTCTCTCCTTGGTTGGGAAAGGAGAAGACCCTCCAGGATTGGAGGTGAGGGACAGACCAGGGAACAAGGTGAATAAAATGCAGGTGTTTCTTAGCAACTTCATGTTTTTGCTTTCAAATTCATGTTTATAAGCAGGCACAAAGCCCCATAGCTCTGTAGGTACAAAGTTGATCTGTGAATTGGTGTCTACATGCGTTAATGTTTGCTTGTTGAAACTGGAGATAATATACTGTATCGGTCCAATATTTAAATACACTCCAGTCTCACTGTAATGTTATCACTAGTAGCGGAGCAATTTCTCTTTTAATGATCTATAATAGATTTTAATAAAGCTCAGTGTCAAAATTTAAGCTACTGGTGATTTTATATTTGAATTTAAAACAGCAGAAAGATAACATTTAAGCAATTTGAAGAAGTTTTGTGCTCTCTGAAATGCCTTATTTGGATGGACTGAGTTATCGGGAAGATATATTTTATTCATTAAACTAATACCCGATGTAGAGATTTACTTCTTCAGAGCACTTATAGACCAGCTAATCTTCACAGTATCACAGATGGATGGGTTAAGTAGTTGCCCCATGTGAGGGGAAACTGAAATGTGATTAAAGACATTGTCTGGCTCACTTTAAAGTATATTGCAAAAGTTCCATTGATTTCACAGGGAACAGTTTTCACAGTGTCATTTTCCTTCCTACGCACACAGGCTCATGGCCACTAATGGAGTCTGTGCCATAGCTAGGAGCTTCTAGATTACATTCCCATGGTTTATTAAGCAATATATGCCAAAGTATAGAATAAGTAAGTATAACAATATGCCAAATCCAAGTCAAACCATTAAGGGCAGTAAAAATGTACTTAATAAAATATCTAGTTTTTTTTTTTTTTTTTTTTTTTTTTTTTCTTAAGGCCTATTTAATTTTATATATGCAGTGGTCACACTCCATTAAAAAATCACCACTGTGAGATGATGCAAGTCCTCTTGTATATAGTGAAGAATACAGGTTCAATCAATACAGACTTTCAGTTGTGATCCAAGTAGTTACATATAGCATTGGCATGTACTCTTTGTATAGTTCTTAGTGACATGAGAGGGAGTCCTCTTTAATATATTGTATGTGACCTGCTTTTCAGTATTTCTTTAATAGCAGAGGCTATTAAGTAATTACCTATCTTGTAGGCCAAATTATGGTTTTCACCTTTTATCTATTTCTTGCGTATAGTCTGTAACCTTCACGTGTAGATTTTAAAATCGTGACAGTTAAGAATGGTGGAGTGAAAATACTGGTGTGGTAACTTTTGGGGAGCAGTGCTGATGAGTTTTAAATAACAACAACAAAAATGCACATGCCTAGAGAGAGGTAAATAGTTTGTATTTATGCAGTGGAAAGTTCCCAAATGTATATGCACAATATGAGGAAATTTTATTTTGGCAACTGAGCCACTTTGCATTGCCTGCCTTTAAAATAAAGTGAAGATTAGGGTCCTCTAAGTATTTGTTAGCGAAAGAGAACTGTGTGCAGAATTTCTTTAAAAGTGGCCAGTGCTGCTGAGGCAGTGTACTTAATTCTTTTATTTCTTCTTGTGCTGATGCTTTATTTTCTCCCCTTTTAAGTTGGGTTTGAAGATTATGGACCAGACTGTGATAGCATGAGGATAACTGCATTCTTGGACATTCCAGGACAGGATAACTTGACTCCACTGGCTCGTCTGGAAAAGTATGCTTTTAGTGATAATATATTTAATCGGTAAGGACTTGATCATTAGATTTTTATTCTGTAAAACCACAATAGGAATTTCTCCTTTTCTCCCTGCTCTTTGTCAGTTGCCTAGTCATTCTGTTAATATCTTTTGGTATTCTGATACTGAATCTAACTGTGGATTTGAAATGAAGAAAAAGTGTTAAGTTACTGTATCTCTTGTGATTTTTTTCTCTCAATTGCATATTTAATGTTTTTTCTAGTTAATTAAAAACTGTTATTTACATATGATAGTCTCTTTCAGTATTGGTCATCTTTAAGATATTCAATTTTATTTTCCATTTGGGGTATAGGCATGTTGCATACATGTGTTTGAACATTTGAGCATATAAAACAAGATTGGCCATACCTTTAAGTTGCCCACATCTGATAAGTTCCTCTCCTTATCCCCTAATCCTTGATGTGTCATCAGGATATTAAGGTATACAATATGTTGTCCATTCACAGACAAATTATTGCCAGAGGCCTACTTGATGTCTTTCGAGATTTCAGTAATAATGAAGAAGATTTCTTGACAGTAATGGAAATAGCAGTCAGGCTGTCTGAAGATGCAGGTTTGAGACTGATTTTTTTTTTTTATTTTTACCCTTATTTAAGAAACTGCAGTTTAGATGTGATAGCCTACTTTGTTTCACTGATAAATACCGTGTAACATTTTGTTAAACAGAAAGGATAGGCCTTTACGCCTTGAACATGGTGTGACCTTCCTTTATTTAAGATCTTCATTCCTTCATAGAGATGTTTCCGTCTTTGGAGTTATGCAGCATCTGCTACCAACTGAAAGGTGTGGTAGCTGCTGTCAGTTCTGCTATATGATACTGCAGTAGCGTGGCCTATCAATGGACCTTTATCTTAGGGCTGGGCAAAATCTGGCCCTCCAAAGGGTTTTGTCCGCCCGCAGTGAGCCTCTTGGCCCTTCCTGGCCCAGTGCAGGGGGCAGTCCCTAGTGCACATAGTGGAACTGGGGTGGAGCAATGGTTGGACTTGTTTTCTGGCAGCCCCAGCAGTGGCAGCTCCTTCCTGCTGTGGCTGAATATGCTGCTGCCCCCCACTGCTAGTCTCCGTGGCTGCTGCTGCCCAGGCACCCCAGCCCATCTGCCCTGCAGTCATCGCTAGGGACACCAGATGGAGCGGGCAGGCAGCAGGAGATTGGCCTGGGACCCGTGTGGCATGGCAGATTGGATAGGGCCATGGGTGGATGGGGAACAGGATGGTAACAGTATGGGGCTGGGGCCTGGGACAGAGCCACAATCCGCTCCCCACCCATCCCTGCAGTGGGCACCAGTTCCACAGGCGGGACATGCGGGGAGCAGATTGTGGCTCTGCCCCAGGCCCTGGCCCCATGCTGTCATGGCCTCAAGATCCTGAGGCCCCAGGATCGCAGGGCAGTGATAATGTGGGGTTGGGGCCCAGGGCATAGCTGCAATCAGCTCCTTGTGACACACTTCGTTGTAACACATGTATATTCTGCCTGCGGAACTGGCACCTGTTGTAGGGACATGCGGAAAGCAGGTCATGGCTCTGCCCTGGGCTCTGGCGCTAGGCTCCACTCCCATGCTGTTACTGCCATGTGAGTCCACTCCCTCCCCGCCGCAAGCCCCCTCCCCTACACGACTGCAGCCCCCTCCCATTGTGGGTGAGGGCAGGCGGTGTTGACCTAGCCCATGACAGTTCACCAAAACACCCTATGTGGCAAAATAATTGCCCGCCCCTGGAATATCTTTTTCATCCCTAACTCTTGTATGGAGGAGGCAGAGAAAAAGGAGTATTGTACCATAAGCAAGATTCAGATAGCCACTTTAAAAAAGTGTCTCAAGTACTTGTGGCCCCCTTATCAGAGCACCTCATAACATTTTAATGTATTTACACTCACAACAACCCTGAGGGGTAGGGAAGTGGTATTATTTTCCAGATAGGGAGCTGAGACATAAAGAGAGAGAAGTGATTTTTCCTACAGAATACAGGAATTTTGCGACTGAGCAGATACTTGAACTGAGGTTCCAAGTCCTAAGCTAGTGCCGTAGCTGCTTGACTGTCCTTTCATGAAATGCTTATTCCCTTTGCTGGATAGGAGCCATAGCAATCCAAAAATTGGTTTTCTGCTCTCTGGTTACTACCCTGCTGGTTCTGTTCCACCAGAAAATTCAGAAATTAATGTAAGGTACTCTACATAAAAATGTACAAACTTAAGCATTTTAACTCAAATACCTAAAAGTTAGTCACCTAGCCAACCTTTTTTTTTTTTTTTTTCTTTCTTTTAAGGAGTTAAGTGTCCAAATCTCATTACAAATCAGTAGGATTTGGGTATCTGATTTGCTTATTTACTTTTGAAAATGCCATCTTCCAAACCTAGAGTAAGGCTTCTGAATTCAGGATAAAAGTATTTGTGCTCTATTGAAATCAACTGGAGCAGTAGGTTTTCAGCCCCTCTGAAGATTATGGCCATTAATTAAGTGCTTAACTGGGGATCTAATTATTCACATTTAGGAATCTAGGTTTGAAATGTTTTATTTCCCTAAACCTTTCCATACATATCATAGTATAGATAAAAAAAATTGTGTAAAAAAACTTCACTCGGATTACAAGGGGATTGACTTTGCTTTGGAGAGCTTTACATTTGAATTTCATGATGTTTTGATATTTAAATCTGCAGCTTTAATATTGCATTAACACAGGGTTGTGATGGTGATTCTTGCTTACATGTAACACATGTATATTTAATATAACAACTTCCTTGTGATCATTCTCTTGTACTGTATATCTAGCATTCTAAATAGAAGTTTGAACTAATGTAATATTTATAGCTTTTTTCCTGTGGTGTGTCTTGTTCATTTTTTTTGTGTGGTGTTTTTTTTTTTGTTTTTTTTTTAAAGGTCTATCCTAACAATAATTAGAAAGCGAATTCCAATGAAGAGCCATTCAGTGAAAATGTAGCTGTTAAACTATTATCTCCTAACCTGTAGTTATATAATTAATGGAAAGGCAAAGGTAGTCAGCATGTTAGTGATTGATTAACCTTCTCTGTCATTCTGAAGAGACTAAATGTTGCCTCTGTCAAGGAAGTACAGCACAGTTTTTAGCCATTGAGTTGTAGGTTATTGCAAAACACAGGAAGCAGATGTGAATGCTTTTCTGCGTCACAGGGTTTTGTGAACCTTGATGTTCTTACAAAACTTTGAACATCTAAAGTGCTAAATATTCCTTGTATCATTCCAGTGTACCTGAGAATGTTCTGGATGCTTTTCAGAAGATGAAAATTATCCAGGACATCATATCAAAACAGAAAACAATATGAAAAATAATATGTATTGCTTCTTTTGGACTGTTAGGGAGTTCCACAGTCGCTCAGTCATGGGTAAAAAATGTGTTCCTACAAATACGCTTTAAAGAAGTATAGTAGTCAGGCACAGAAAGCCAGCTTTTGAAAGAAGTTAGCTATATATTTGTGGAGGCAAAATGTGTGTCTTATTTCTGTGTACTGTTGCTGCACAGGCTTGTGCAAGGGGTTTTTAAGGAGCAGTTGTGCATGTCACTATCGGGTTTGCATAGGCTCATGGTAATTGGGTTTGGTAACTCAGTGCATTAATAATGTCTGACTTCTCTGAAAAATATCCTGATCTTCTGGAGCCTAGGAGGTTATATTTGAGTGTGAGATTTCTCAACGCTGTTAAATTTTGAGATACTAAATATTGACATTTTCAGAATCTTCATTTATTTACTATTTATACAGTTCCACGTTAGAAAATGTCATTTATTGAACATGCCTGGTTCTAATTTTGAACCAACTTGAAACAGCTTTGATTTTCTTTGTACTGCCAGAGCCAACTGTACGGACAGAATTGATGGAACAGATACCTCCCATTTCTATTTTTCTGCAAGAGAGTCGACCAAACTTTCCAACAGCATTTTCTGAGTATCTTATGCCTATTGTAGTGAGATACCTCACTGACCCTAACAATCAGGTAGGAAACTTCAGGCTGTTCATAGTTACTTCAGACGGGCATGGTGACCTTTCTTAGGACAGGAGAAGGAAATAATAGGGAGGTGTTCTCTGTTGGTTAATAATACCTAGGTCTTAAATAGAGTTTTTCATCCATACCTCTTAAAATACTTAACAAAAGAAATCTTTATTATTCCCCCTAGGTAGAAATGAACGAGGAAATCAGCAATAGATTCCAGAGATGAGTTCTATATCTGGCTCTAAGTTTAGCTCTTTACTCTACCCAAAGTTTGATTAAAAGGCCATCTATTTTAATATCTTACTAAAATAAGTTTTTGTTTTGTGTTGATTATTAATACTTTAGATAGTTAAATGGTAGCTTCTCAGACTTATTGCACTCTATTCCTTAAAAATGTTCACCTTTTAGTCTTACAGTTCTCAGGTACCGGTAAAATACTTCTTTAAAGTGTGCGGTATTTGCTCCTTTTCATGTCACAAGGTTAGAAAAGCAGGTCAAGAAGCACTGCTGATATTGCTGGAGCAAGACCTCGTCTTTCAAAATGATGTTGAAAATAAA
The DNA here is from genome assembly GCF_000455745.1 of Alligator sinensis. Lineage (NCBI taxonomy): Eukaryota > Metazoa > Chordata > Crocodylia > Alligatoridae > Alligator > Alligator sinensis. The sequence continues at coordinate 1,102,146 of NW_005842094.1, read as the reverse complement.
GTGTGTCCAATTCTGTTGGACCTCTCGGCCCCAGACAGTGATGATGAGTACAAGGTGGAAGCTGTAAATGTAAGTGCCAAAGGAAGAAGTGGGGTGGGGAGGGAGTTGTGTTGTATCCCTTATTTAGAAATGGGATTTGTCAGTGCCTGGATTTGGGATTTGGACTTTACTTACCAAAGAAGTTTAAAAGTTTAGATGTGAACTGGGTAAGTGGAGTCTTGGTGCAGTTCTTCTTGTACTGTCACTGTTTCTCATTTGTTCTATTACGAATGTTTTTCCTTATAAAGAAAGACCTGTTTCTCAGTCCTTCCCAGTACCACAGGGTGCTATTCAGGACTCCTGTTTCAGATTATGGGCATGTGTTGTGAGATCTTTTTTAAAACAGAGACATGGTCAAATATAGTTTCCAAATGAGCTACATTAACGTTATAAAGTAACTGGCCTTAAACTGTCACAGAGGAATATTTTTCTATATTTAAAGTCACTGGGAAGTAGAGCTTTAACAAGAACTGTGTGTGGAAACTAGTGTTCCCTCATCTGAAGCTGCAACAACAGTCAACCTACAGTCTAAGAGTAATGCTGACATTACAGGTAGCTGGCACGCGCACACGTGCGTGCACAGAATACAAGCAACAAAAGCTGTAAATTAGAAGATTAGCTAGATACATAGAGAGATAAATGAGTGTTTGGCATTTTTATGGAAAGATTAGAATCGGAGAGAGAGTTTTTATTTTTAAGCTGCTAAAAGATTGTTAAAATCTAGGGGGGAAAATAAAACCACACGATGAAGGTGCTTGGCAGTTTTCTTTAATTTGTTGCAAAGGCTGTAATTTTTGCAAACAGTTTTTTTTTCTTCAAGTTTCAGTGTCATAATAAAATTGGGCTGAAGGGACCTCAGGAGATGGAGGCAGAATCACTCATGTCTAAACCATTCCAGTGAAGTGTTTGCTTAACTTGAACTTTAAAACTTTCAGTGATGCACTTTTTACAATCTCTTGAGAGGTAATCTGTTCCAGTACTTGACCACCCTTGTAGTGAGGGTGTCTTCCTTAACATGCGACTTAGATTTCCCTTATTGCAGTTTAATCCAATTACTACTTGTGGACGCAGAATAATTGGTTGCCATCCTCTAGAAAAATCTTCCTGTATCTGAAGACTGTTTCCCTCCCCCTCACTGCCCCTTAGTCTTCTCTTCTCTAGACTAACTAATCTAGAGGTTCTTCTAACCTCTCCTTATATATCATGTTCTGTAGGCCTCTGATAATTCTTGTCGCTTCCTTCTCTTTCCAGTATACGTATGTCTGTCTTGAAGGGTAGTAGTGTACAGCGTGAAGTGTGGGACATGGGGTTGCACGTGGAGCCTCAACTTTGCAGAAAAGTTTGAATGATTTGGAAAGTCTTTAAATCTCAAGACTTTCCTCAAGAATGCTTGATGAAAAAAACATTTTCTATTTACTTATGAGAAATCAAATTTGGTTCCATGAACTATAAAGGTGTGTGACTACCTGTCAGCATTTGACCTGTAAAACACCTTTACCTTCTAGATTGCCTTTGTTTGGCAGATTTCCAGGGTGACATTTGACTACCAGATGTCTTTCTGAAGGTTTGACAGTTGCACAAAGAAAAGGAATCATGGAGCTTTTATTTGCCAATTTGTTACAAAATTCAGAACATTTCTAAGACTGAGGACTATTTTTATAGAGGGAGAAATATTTCTTTGAAAATATTCAATTAAAAAAATGTTTTCATGCTTTGGTAATCCAACAGTCTTTGGCTCAGCATGTGATTTTTGGGCTTCATCAAACAGAGTTATTCAGTGGAAAGAAGGATGCAGAGCAGTGGGTCCACCCTCTCCCAAACTTTTCTCTAGTTGCAGGTGCAGGGATCTTCATGCATTATACTGAAAAAGCATATGTGTCTAAAGTAAATGCTACTGATAACCTGTGGTTTATGGTTACAGTTGATACTAACTGCTTCTCAGATAAAGGAGCTCAAATCTAATGAATGCATGATTTTTCTTTTCCTTTTCTATGAGCCAAAATTTTTATATACGGGCAGGTAATTGAATGTGAATTCCATGAGGTGTGCCCTAGGTAATGTATATAATCATGTTGTCTTATTTTTATGAGCTTAATCCTTCTTTCCCCTTCTCTCCTGTTGTTTGGCAAACTTGTTTATTGTATTTTTGTCTTCTGATCCTGCAAACAGCTGTGCCTCTTCTAAATTTCAAGCCGTGCTGAAGCCAGGGAGACTACTTGCATGCTTAGTGTTAAGCATGCAAACACACTGTTTTCAAGAACATGGCTTTGTAGGGTTGCTGTCACAGTGGGGCACTTAACACCACTGTTACAAAAATATTAAGGTTACTTACAGACATGGAAAAAAAACAAACAAATGGTGCTTTACTTTCAGCTCCGTGCACCCCTGTGCTGAGCGCAGCACGTGCCCAGAAGAAGCATTGCCATAGTTTCACCTGGCTTGCCTGGCATCTGCATAGATTGCATGTTTCAGTGGGGCTTTTTGGCACTTTTATGTAATAGCGGGTTGAATAGCTAAAAGTGCCAAAAAGCTCTGCTGAAGCGCACAATTTATACAGAAGCTGGGCGAGTCTTGTTGAACTAACGTGCTTCCTCTTCCAGTAAAACGCTGTTTTGTTTGGTTTTTGTTTTGTTTGGTTTTATTCTCATCTGTCAGGAGCCAAACGTGTAGTGCACACTATAAAACATGTAGCGCACACTACTTCCTAGTTTGAGAACCCCTGTATAAAGCAGTGTACATTATCTTCTAACTAACTTATTCTGTGAAGTCATTTTACAGTTTTCCTGCAGTCTGTCTGCTGGTGCAGAAGTGTTATGCTCAGGCACGACAATACTTTATCTATTGTTTTTTATTTAAAGCTCCTGGGAACATGCTGCATATACAAGTGCATGAAAATAAATAAGGGAAAGAAACTTTAAAATATGTTCATGTGCCAATTTTGCATTTTAGGAACTAGTTGACTTTTGCTTTCCAAACTGACCTTTTAGAAGTATACTGGAACCAAAATTGAGTACTGTTACAGGACTAAGAGTTATGTTTTTTTCCCCTGTCCCTCTTGTTTATAGATAATCTGTAAAATGGCTTCTATGTTGAGCAAAACAACTGTTGAACGCATACTTCTTCCCCGTTTCTGTGAGCTGTGTGGCGATGGGAAGCTGTTCCAAGTCCGTAAGGTTGGCATGGCTAGTTTCATAACTGAACTCTTTCAAATGCACTTACACGGTCTCATGGTAACATCTGTGCAAATCAGCTTTAAGCCTGCCGTTGATGGGTAAAATGATTTTAGACTTTAGCTATGTTTCTTATACTCCTTTTTTTCTACACTGAAGAACTTCATTATTTGCTTGAATAATGGAGCTTATGGGGTGAATGATACTAGTTTGAATCTTAATTCAGCAAAATATTTAACTTTAATCACCGACTGAAACTGGCCAAAATCACAGTCCTGTCAGTACATCTGAGTCCTGATATGCATGTAATATATTTTACTTCTGCACCATTTTTGGCAGTTTCTGCTCAAGTCATTCAAATATTCAAATAACAAGTTCCTTCAAACCATCTGGAGCTGATTGAAATTAATAGGACTTTTCACAGATGTGTTGATTCACCCAAACATTGAATTCAGTGATACCATGCATGGACCATGGAGGCCTACCTAAGGAATCTGTATTCAGGAGTGAGGCTTCAGTGCTTGCAGGGTTTACTTGCATGATTAAGTTAGAGAAGCGCACACAAATTATCAAATTGATACTTAGACTAAAATATGGGGTGAAATTTGCCTCTCCCTCCCTTCTTCCTCAATCCACAGCAAAAATCAAAATAATCTTAGTGGCCTTCAAGTTTACCTATAATTTCTTCCCTCTTTTCAGATTTGTGCAGCCAACTTTGGTGATATCTGTAATGCAGTTGGACAAGATGCTACAGAGAGGTTTTTGGTATGTAAACCTCAGAGGCATATTTCAACAGATTTGTATTTTGTGTGAGCGCATCTTGTAATCATAGTTGGTGACTTTCTGCTATTGGTTGGCTGTTTTTCTGTTACTAGACTGGTTAAAAAATTGCTAGTTATTCATCTCTTTGCAAAGGTTTGTCTTCAACAAAACGTAATGGTTGACTCATTTGGACCTAGGATGATGGTTCCAAAATGAGACTCCAGGCTGGGATTGAGTAGCAAGACTTTGTTTTTCAGATGGAAGCACAGCTGAAAGCCCACTGATATTTTAAAACTTATCTGACTGTGTCACTTCTTGCCCAACCTGGAAGGAATTATATTTACAGCCTTAATAAGTTAGCGTTATGCCAACACAGGCTTTAAGAAAAAATAACCTTTTTTATAATTTTTGTCCTTCTCTAAACCCCTATTTAACTTGAATGATAGTCTAGACCATACTGAAATGAGTGGGGCAAAAAGAGGGTTTTTAGTTTTCAATTAATTTATTCTTAGACACTTCTTTCACATCCTCCTCCTCTTTTTCTCCTTTCCCCCTTTTATGTGAACTATTGCCATCTATGCTATCTAAGTTGCAGTTTCTGTTTGACTAGTTATGGTTTCACTTGTTTTTACAGATTCCAAAGTTTTTTGAACTTTGCTCTGACAGCGTTTGGGGAATGCGTAAAGCATGTGCTGAGTGCTTTATGGCAGTGTCTTACACTACTTCCCCAGAAGTTCGGAGGAGTAAGCTGTCACCCCTCTTTATCAATCTTATCAGCGACCCCTGCAGATGGGTAAGGAAGGAATAGGTTCATTGATATACCTGTGACTTAAGCAAATGCACTTTTCCATTTCAAATAGCTTCTAAGGGGCTTGATTAGTGGTGATTGAGTGCTAAAGGTTTCCATGTCCACATGAGGAACCTGTGGAAGTTCTTAGTCATGGATCTTCAAATGGAGAGTATTGGAGACCACAAGCCTGCAGCATCCTATATGAATACCCAGTTTCACACCCACCCACCCTCATTGATTTGTAGAATTTAGTGGTTGGGTAATTAGAGAACAAGGTCCAGTGTGTAGGTTGGTTGGTTGCTATCAAAAACTGAAAGCTGAGGGTGTTAGGATCACAGTTAAACATTTTAGTACTCTTCTTGATTTCTCCGTTTTAGAAATGTAAGATGCCCTCCTTAGGGGTTTGGTGTCAAATTTTGGTTGCTCAGATTTGAAGACAGTGCTTTTAAAAAATGATATAGGACTAGAAAAAGAAATTTCATTGTAGTATTAGTGGGAATGTGGGATTTGTATTAAGTCAGTGAAAAAAATGATTTTATTTGAATCATGCAGTCATTTTACAGGTAAATTACTTCTATATTTTAGGCACACATTTTACATCTTAAATCCTTTTGATCTGTTACCTTGTTTTTTCCTTATAAATGCTATTATTAAAAACAGTATATGAAGCAAAGACCTGTTGAGTGGTGAATTGCAATGCCAAAACATTTTCTTGTATGTTACTATTTAATTCAGTAACAGAAAAGGGTGAACCAAATTCCATGTTTCAGTTTTAATAGTATGGTAACAGCACTACTACTGAATATATCACTGGGTTTTTTTTGTTTTGTTTTTTGTTTTTTTTTTTATACTACCCCAGGTTCGCCAAGCTGCTTTTCAGTCTCTTGGTCCATTTATTTCTACCTTTGCAAACCCTTCTAGTGCTGGCCTTTACATTCGGGAGGATGGGACACTGAGTATCCGACCAGCAGCCCAGGATGGCGCTTCCAGTTCTTGCCAGGCAGGCAGTATTGCAAATATACCATGCTCCAGTGCAAACAGTTCATCCCCAAGGTAAAACCTTTGAGGAGGAGAGAGAAACTGACAAGATCCTTTTCCTACAGTTTTAGTTGTTGTGGCTCTGTGTGCAACACAGGACTAATATTATAGGGACTTGATAATAAAGTTTTAATAATGGTATGAAATGTGGATAACCTGAGTCTTTTGTCTTGGCATGTAATTTAAATCTAGTCTATGCTTTAATTTTTCTTCAGTAATAATTTGGGAAGGGGAGAGTTGTATTGTATTAGAGGTAGAACAGTTAGTTCTAAAGTAGGATTTATCTCAAATATAATAACTACAATTATTGTAATTGCTGTTGTCTTTTTATAAAGCATTTACCTGGAAAGTATGGTCTTAGGGCTCTTTATTTGTTCTGCTAATCATGCCCCTCTGTTATTAGTTCAGAACAACCAATGGGAGTAAAATCAACTGTACTTCCCTCAATGAGCGATTCTGAAATCAACCCTCTGCTCTGCACTGAAATCCCAAATAAAGACACAGAGGAAGCAAGTTCAGAGAGCTGTGCTAATCCCGGAGAAGATCTAACTAGATTGTCTCAAGGTGACGATATTGCTGCTTGTGTAATAGAGGGCATTAAAGACTGTCAAGTCAGCAACTGCCAGGGAATGAACTCAAGGGTCCAGTCTGCTGAGGATGTGTTTAATACTTTCCTATACTGGCGCCCACCTCTCCCTGATATAAGCCAGGATTTGGAGTTGCTTCAGTCCAAGACGGAGATGCATAAAGATGGCTGCACTGTATCAGAGGCTTTGTGTAATAACTGTGTTGCTAGTAGTGAAATAAAAAAGGTGCTGGAAACCTTGCAGGAGCACATGGATGATCCAGATGTTCAAGGTAAGAGCTTACAATAGTAGAGTATGGCTTCTGCTTCCTCAAAGAATTTCCTACACTCTTCATAGTCCTTTCTTGCAGCAAGTTGTTTTCTGGTCTGGTACTCATTCAGTGATGAGAATCTCTTGTATGTCATTAATTTTGTTCCAAGCTTAGTTTGTCATGCATCATGTTCTCCCCCACAGTCAAATTCTCTTAAAGGTGTTCCTGGTACCTGAGGTCAGGAAATGAGATGGAACCTAGCTACAGAATCCAGGTCTGTCACATGGCAGAGCAGAGCACTTGCCAGAAACCACCATGTTGGCTGTAAGCTCAGTTACTGTAATTATTAGAATTGCTACTAAAGGGAGAAGCTAGTGAGCTGAGGCTGATGACAACTAGTAGACTAGTGAGGTGGGGAGTGATAATGCTCCAGGATATAAGAATGTGCCTACATGTTTTTCAGAGCCTCTGCCTTGGTTTTTGTATTGTTTTCTTATGCACACCTGCAGACCAGGCATATAAGGTGCTGAAACTTATAGCAAGCTGGCATGTATACTTTCAGAGCCATCTCCCTCCCACCATGCCTGTTATCTGTTACCAACTTGTTGGCTCATCCCAATGAGCTAAATACCGCCATATGAATATTTTGAATCCCAACCCTCCTGGATGGGAGTCAGACCTACATGGAATTGGAGACTCAGTCTGACTCCACACCAGACTGAGAGCAGTTAGCCTATGAGCAGTGCACCCACATTGTTACTGTGTGTAGAGAGCTCCATGTCACCAGAGGTGTAGATAAAAATGTTGATAGGGCATCAGGAAACTGAAAACAAGTTTGTTTCAGCTAGAGAAAGGTGATGAGTAGGTGTCTATCCTATTTGAGAGAGTGATAGTAGACAAAGGGATTGGGATTACAGAGAATAAACAGGAAAAGATGAAGGCAGAAAGAAAGAATAGAAAACAGTAGAGAACAGAATAGAGAGCTCTGGAGGAGGAGGGAGATTAGATGCTCCAGGAGAAGACCAAGAGAAAGTTCCACTTGGAGATGAGATGAGAGATGGGTGGGGAATTTAATTCCACCCAGCTTAACCAGTGTACCTATATTCCAAAAGATGCATAATAAAACATATTGTATAGTTTTAAGGATAGGATAGTCTTTTGCTAATTACTGTTGGAGTCTGTCAGAAATCTATTCAGGACATAGAAATAGTAACTATTATGCTTTTGTTGAAAATGTTAGTGCTTCCAAGTCTCTGTTTCTCTTATCGAATAGTCGTAGCCCTTTTGTGCCAGTGGTACATTTATTTTCTTACACTGTTAGCCTCTTATACTGCATTTGATTTTAATTTAGGAATAAATAATTGTAGCTTTAAAACCAAGTGCAAGGAAAACTTTACTGTGTTTAAAGGAAAACTTTAAGCTGAAATCCCTTCACTTAATAACAGCTCAGGTTCAAGTCTTGTCTGCTGCACTCAGAGCAGCTCAGTTTGATTCCATCCGAGATCATGAGACCAAACCAAGGGAAGAGACTGGTGGCAAACTTCAGAAGCAAATATCTTCTTTGGATGCCAGCATCGCCACGGTAGAGAATGCTTCGTCCTCTCCATCATCCCATGATAACATGATTGACCAAACTACTACCAGTATACTGAAAAGCACAGTAAGTATACAGTCATTCCTGATAGATAGACAAGTGGACTTTTAATGATGGTAACAATGTTTACCTCTGTTTAAATAGCCCTTAGCACAGCAGTACCCCAGTCCTGATATCTAAGAACTATTACAATAATAATTATCCCATATCACTTAATAAATATCACATTTTAAAGTTATTCAAAGCTCTTATTTATTTGGGGGCCTAAGTAAGCTAAGAACTAGTAAGTTGTGGTTTTTATAAATGGTCTTACAGGAATCTCATGTGCAGCAAACCAAATAGTCTTCATCCTTCCTGTATCTAATCTAAAATTAGCCGCTTATCTTCAGGCAGGAGGCTGAATCAGTCAGTGACAAAATGCATGCTTCCTGCCTTACTGTTTTATGATGCTCTTGATGTGCATATGGGGGTGAATAGGAAAGCTTTTGCACAGTGCTTAGTTTTGTCTTTAGCTAAAACTAATGCATAGGAAGTTACTAACGTCCTACATGTCCATCAGAACAACATTTTCAGCACTTATCAGTAGGAAAATAAAAGTAATAACTTGGGGAAATACCTGAGGTGCTCCAAAATGCATAAAGATTTTATAGGAGTATTGGCTTTCGTAGAGCAGCTACTGAGCTGTTTTGTCAGTATCTGTTAAGGCACAGAAAAATAGCACTTTTTCAGAGTATAATTAAAAAAAACCCCAACTATATTCCAGCATTTGAACGCTGCCAGATCCCTTGCAATGTTACCTAATAATATAATAGCTTTTTTTGTAAAAACTAGTGAAAATAGTCTTAATGTCACCCACAACAAGGTAGAGAGTAACATGGTCTTACATAAATAATATTTTCTCATGGTTGCTTACTTACGGAATTGGGCTGTATTTGGCCCTTGGAAAGCTGTTCTTTGATGGAATTGCATTGCCTTGGTGTGATGCTTTGAGAGATCCCAACCACCAATTCTGTAATGGAAATATATAAGCATAATTCTTTTGCAGGACTCTGAGGAGCCACGCAATGGGACTAGCGACTTCTTAAAGAAAGAGCAAGATAATCTACCCTTTGAAGACGATAAATCAAAGTTACAGGTGGTTAAAGTTGAATTGTCTGTGTGATGTGCAGCTCTTGGCTCAATTAAATGACACTTCTCTGTCTGAAGCACAATAATTTGGGAGCACTGCATCCAATCACCTGCAAAATTTTGTATAGGCATCAGTAGGCAGAACCCTAATGATTCTGATAGAAACTGGGAAGCAAAAAAAAAAAAAAAGCTTGATTTCAGTAAAATCCATATTTGCTGCACCAAGCAGGGGGATTTTTCTTATGCCCTGTGCTGCTGCCTGTATGTCATAAGCAGTGAAATGTTTTGAGTTCCAAAATGCAGAAGACACTCGGAAGTTCTGTGAGGAGTCTAGTTGCTGCATAACTCGGTTCAGTACCCGGAATGATATTGTTCAAGGATGAAATAATGTTTCAGCCTTTACTAAAACATTGATAATGTAACAAAGATTGGTGTTGTTTTCTGCTCTACCTAAGCTGGTTGACAAGTCACTGAGGTGGTGACTTGTCCTGCAGTTTAAGATGGCTTGTGTCATTGCAGGGTGTTCAGTTACTTTGTTATACTGTCCTGGCTTGTTCCCCTGGTCCATTTGCCATCTGGTTGGAGGCACAAAAGAGAATGCTGTACTAGGACAGATGTCTTTCCATACTGATGATCTGTCTCCTTCTTGTTTAATTTATTAATGTTAATAATTTACTGTCTCTATTTTTAGGATATCATACCTCAGCCTTTATTAGATCAGTACTTGTCAATGACTGACCCAGCTCGAGCCCAGACTGTTGACACTGAAATAGCAAAACACTGTGCTTATAGTCTCCCAGGGGTGGCTTTAACTCTGGGCAGGCAGAATTGGCACTGTTTGAAGGATACATATGAGACCTTGGCATCAGACGTACAGGTAAAATCACATTTTCAGAGAAGAATTTAGAACACCAATATACAAATTAGAAATAGGCAAGCAAGCAACGTTGAGGTTTACAAGAAACCATGAAGCTGTTGATAGTGGGCAAAATTTATGTTCAAATCCTTTCTTTCCCCTTTTCCTCCCCGCTGCTCCCCACACTCCTCTCTCCTCCTTAGGGCTTTAAGAAAATGCAGCTTCATAAATATAATGCATGTACAGAATTTGGGAGCTTGTGTAAATGTTTTTGCCTCTTCTCTTCCCACCCTCCAAAAAACCCCCAGTTCTATTACTTCAGTGTTTTCTACAGTTACAGTGTTTAATCTAGATAATTTGCTTATTTACTATCAACAGTGGAAGGTACGTCGGACGCTAGCTTTTTCCATACACGAACTGGCTGTTATTTTAGGGGATCAACTAACAGCAGCTGATCTAGTGCCGATTTTTAATGGATTCTTGAAAGATCTGGACGAAGTGCGCATTGGAGTTCTTAAACATCTCTATGACTTTCTGAAGGTAAGAGGAAATGTCATTTAAGTACATGGGTTTTCACTTTCGTCGATATAGGGATGTCTGTGTGTTTCACACTGAAAAAAACTTTCTTTAGATGTTTTAGGCAGATAAAACAAATAAACACTTTTTTGTTTTATTTTCCCTCAGAAATGTTATTTTAAATGCTTTTTTATGATTCTTTGAATTCCATTCCCAGATAAATAAATCCTCCTGTATCTGATCTTTTCTTATTTTTGCAAGCCAGTGCAAAGTAAGTGTTATTTAGAGTAATCAAGGTCTGTAGCAGGAAGGACTATGATTAATTTAGGGGTTGGGGAGGAACAGATTAGATCATTAATCCATTTTTGGGACCCTCTACAAGAGTGGTCTTTTCAGTATCGTTTTTTACACTTTTCCAGTCAAGTTCAACAAGGAAAAAATGGGTAAAAGCTCTGTAGCTGGAAACATTTCAAAGTGGCGTCTTGTGTGCTTATTTGAGAACGGGCTGAAACTTGAATTCCTCACTACTTGACTGGTGAACAAAGTATGACTAAAAGACTTTTAAAAAAGAGTTTTTCAGTTAGGCGTGCCTAATTTGATCATGCAGTTTCATGCTTGATTTTTCAGTAACTGTACAGTAGCTCTTGGAAAATTCAGCTTCTACAGCTAGATGTCCACAGTTTTTAGAATCTGGCCTGTAGTTTTCTGGAGAATAAAACATATTTTCTATGAACATCCAACTTTTTCTTACAGGAAAATGCAAATAAATAGCAATGTCAAGGAGTAAGGAACAGAAAATATCCCAGAGGGGTACAGCTTCTAAAGTTTCAAATTGTTGTTTTGAACTGCTGGATTCATCAATTTCATTTAATAATACCTTGTTTGTGGAACACCTTTTCCTTCAGTTGCTTCATGCAGACAAAAGGCGAGAGTACCTTTACCAGCTTCAAGAATTTGTGGTGACTGA